>NC_080671.1:183107724-183407724 GCF_030247195.1 Topomyia yanbarensis | reverse complement strand
GTAAAGCGAGGATATCACGAACAGGAACATAGGGTGGCTTTCTTCTGGATCGTAAGGAGTCTATTAATTGGGATCTGGCTTCACGATATTCAGTGCAAGACCAAACAACATGTTCAATGTCTTCGTAACCCTCTCCGCAAGCACATTGATTATCTTCTGCGATCCCAATACGGCGGAGATGCGCATTCAACATATAATGGTTGGACATGAGTCTAGACATCACACGAATGAAGTTTCAACTTACATTCAACCCTTTGAACCATGCCTTCGTTGATACTTTAGGGATAATTGAGTGCAACCACCGTCCCAGATCTCCATTGTCCCATGATGTTTGCCAACTAGTAAGCGTCCTCTGACGAGAAGCGCTATAAAATTCATTGAAGGCAATAGGTCTTTCATAGATGTCACCGTCTAGCGCCCCTATTTTGGCTAAATTATCCGCTCTCTCATTACCCGGTATGGAGCAATGAGCGGGAATCCACACTAAGGTAATTTGATAAGATTTATTTGTTAATTTAGTTAAGTATTCTCGTATCTTCGTCAAAAAGAACGGAGCGTGATTATCAAGCTTTAATGAGCGTAGTGCCTTAATTGTGAGGATGAAATAATGGCTCGAAAGTAAAGTATCAATGATTTCCAGACTATAGTGAACTGCTGCTAGTTCGGCTGTATAAACGGAGGCAGGTTCTGCAAGCTTGAAAGAGATCGAGGTGTTATTGTTGAAAATACCGAAGCCAGTGGCCTCATTGATTCGTGACCCATCAGTGTAGAACATTTTATGGTAGTCAATGTGTTGGTATTTACTTATGAATATTTTAGGGATCTCCAGAGAGCACAGGTGATTCGGGATTCCACGAATTTCCTCTTGCATGGACGTGTCGAAAAATAAAGTGGAATCGGGAGTATCTAGTATATTAACACATGTCAGAACATAACTAGAAGGCGTTATTTCTTGTGACATGTGATTGAAGTACACTGTCATGAATCTGGTTTGGGATTGAAGCTCGACAAGTCTTTCGAAATTTTCAATTACCAGTGGATTCATAATCTCACATCGGATAAGTAAACGAGAGGAGAGATCCCAGAATCGATCTTTTAAGGGAAGAACTCCCGCTAGCACTTCAAGACTCATCGTATGTGTCGATTGCATGGAACCTAAGGCGATTCGTAAACAACGATACTGTATTCGTTCCAATTTAATAATGTGAGTGTTTGCAGCTGAACGGAAACAGAAGCACCCATATTCCATCACTGAAAGTATCGTTGTTTGATACAATCTTATCACGTCACTTGGATGAGCACCCCACCAAGATCCGGTTATTGTTCGGAGAAAATTTATCCTTTGTTGGCACTTCTTTATCAGATACCTAATGTGGCCTCCCCATGTACCTTTAGAATCTAACCAAATTCCGAGATATTCAAAGGTCATGACTTGGGCTATCGTTCTACCAACCAACTGAAGCTGAGCTGGATCACGTTTCCTTGAAAAAACAACCAGCTCTGTTTTCTCCGTAGAGAAATCGATGCATAGCTTCAATGCCCAACTTGATAAATTATCCAAACTATCTTGCAGTGGTTGTTGTAAATTTATGGATTTTGGTCCTGTAACAGAAACCACGCCATCATCTGCAAGTTGCCTTGGAGTGCATGGGCTGACAATACAATTATCAATGTTATTCACGTAAAAATTGTAGAGAAGGGGGCTTAAACAAGAACCTTGTGGGAGGCCCATGTAACTTATTCTGAATGTTGCCAAATCGCCATATGAAAAATGCATGTGCTTTTCTGACAATAAGTTGTATAAATAATTATTTAACATTGGTGAAAGACCACATTGATGTAGTTTCTCTGAGAGAACATCAATGGAAACAGAGTCGAATGCTCCTTTTATGTCTAAGAACATAGACGCCATTTGTTCTTTTTTTTGCATAAGCTAGTTGGATTTCTGACGAAAGTAGCGCCAGACAATCATTCGTTCCCTTTCCCCTACGAAAACCAAACTGGGTATCTGATAGCAAGCCGTTCGCCTCAACCCAATTGTCGAGACGTCGTAGGATAATTTTTTCCAACAATTTCCTGATGCAGGATAGCATTGCAATCGGTCGATACGAGTTATGGTCGGAGGCTGGTTTTCCCGGTTTTGGAATGGCGATAACTCTCACTTGTCTCCAGTCGTGCGGGACAATATTCTGCTCAAGAAGCTTATTGAATAAATTCAACAAGCGTCTTTTTGCTAGGCCAGGCAGATTCTTCACCAAGTTGAATTTAATTCTGTCTGGACCCGGAGCATTATTGTTGCATGAGAGGAGTGCAATTGAAAATTCCATCATTGTCAAAGGCGAATCTATGGAATCGTTACTTGTGGGAGCATCGCGAATGATTTTCTGCACAGGAGCAGAATCTGGACAAACTTTCTTGGCAAAATTAAGTATCCAGCGATTCGAAAAATCTTCGCTTTCATTAGTTACGTTTCGATTCCTCATTCTTCTGGCTGTATTCCAAAGAGTACTCATTGATGTTTCTCTTGACAAGCCATCAACGAAGCGTCTCCAATAACTAGACTTTTTGGCACGACGGAGACTGTCAAATTTGTTTTGCAAAATCGAATAATTTTCAAAGTTCGCACGTGTACAACCTTTATTCGACAGAGATGTTTTGTGTCGTCTTGGAGTCGTATCAATCCATCGTTAGGGTACGGTAGGCGGAAGAGGGCACTTCTAAGAATGACAAGAAAAATAATAAAGGTAGTTAAATCTGAATATTGATAGTTTTTAAGAAGGTGTATGTGAGGGACATATAGAAGAGATCGCGGCTTGTCTGTACATCTCGAACTCGGCGCATGTCCAGACAATATGTTCGATATCGTGATAACCGTTGCCACAGGTGTAGATACCGCTATTAGCGAGCCCAATATGTCGGAGATGAGCGTCCAGTGTGTAGTGATTGGACGTGAGCTGAGACATCACACGAATGAAATCCCGACCCACATCGATTCCTTTGAACCAAGGTTTCATCGATACCTTAGGGATTATCGAATGTAGCCACCTTCCTAGTTCCCCATTGCTCCATGAAGTTTGTCAACTTTCGAAGGTTCTCTGATGAGTAATACTGAAAAATTCGCTGTAGAAAATTAGTCTTTCATATATGTCACCTTCTAAAGCGCCCGCCTTATCTAAGAGTCCGCTTCTTTATTACCTGGAATGGAGCAATGCGAGGGAACCCACACGATCTTACAGAAAAAGCACGCAAACGCTCCCAGATTTTCCCCAGATAATATGGGAAGTTTCATTGAACGGAAAGCTTCGATTGAGCTGATCCCAAGGATATACTGAATAGCAGCAATTTCTGCGACGTAAACTGAAGCAGGGTCATCGAGTTTCAATGAGCCGGTAAGATTTTGATTGAATATACCGAAGTCCCTTTGGTTTTCCGGAAACCAAATTGTGTATTTGACAGTAAGCCATTTGCTTCAACCCAATTGTCGAGGCGAAATAAGGTCATTTTCCCGAACAAATTTCGGATACAGGACAGCATGGCAATCGGTCGACACGAGTTGTGGTCGGAGGCTGGTTTTCTTGGTTTTTGGATGCCTTCATTTGTCGCTAGTCATGAGGGATAATATTACCCTCATGAAACTTATTAAATAAATTCAACCAATTTTGAGGGGGCGCGGTGCGGTAGATCTTCTGTGCCGGACAAACCTTCTTGGCAAAATCGAATATTCAACTGTTTGAATATTCCAAGCTCTCGTTAGTATTGTTTTCGGTTTCGTAAGCGCCAGGCTGTGCCTCAAAGAGTGCTCATCGATGTTTCTCTCGTTAGCCCATCGAAGAATCTGCGCCTGTAGCTATGTTTTTTGGCTATCATCAAATTCTTCATGCGCGTTTCTGCCATTGCGTATTGTCGGTAACTGGCTGGTGGCCCGTCGTCCCGGAAGATCTTATACGCGGTGGACTTTTCCGCGTACACGTCTAAGCACTCTTTGTCCCACCATGGGTTGGGATGGCGCTCGCGAGAGTTCCCGTCTGGTACGCGTTTAGTCTGAGCTTGAATTGCGGTATCGAGAATCAAGTCAGCCATGAACCCGTACTCTTCCACTGGAGGAAGCTATCGCGGACGCGTAACTCTTCCAATCAATATTTCGTGTGAGGTCATACGAAACATCGATTGTATTCGGTGGCCCTGAACCGTTAGCAATATTAATTACGATTGGCAGATGGCCGCTGCCGTGGGGATCAGAGACCACCTTCCACATGCAATATAGTGTGTGGTCTATTTCTGAGGAAGCGTAGGTCTATTTCTGAAGTAAGCCAAGTCTCGCATAGTGCAAATGCATTGCATTTCAAGTTATTTAGTAATATTTTAAAGGAATCGATTTTCGGGATAATGCTTCTACAATTCCACTGTAGAACAGTGATTGAATCCGTGACCTCGTTCGATGAATTAGCCATCGAAAGATACAATCGCTGGAAGGAGGGGCCATATCGTACTGAACTGCATCAAAAATGTTTTACTGCGGTGAGAAAGCTTACCAAGATGCTTTTAAGAGGGTCAGAAATATTTAGTACTGTAAAAATACGGTCCATAATGCAAGAGAAATTTATTAAGCTAGCGCTGGATTCTTTCTCTGGTTGAGATTTGGGAACACTTGGGGGTTTTTGATGTTACTGGAAGTGCTGGGAACTCCTTTTCTGAGCTCAGGTTTCTGAAACCGGGAACGAATTGCTTTGGCTTTGCAGCAGTACTTCCATGAGTAGTAATTTTAAGAGGGGGGGGGCATGAAGAGACCTTCTGGCCTTTACGACGACGTTGGGAGATGAAATGCTCCTCCTTTTTCTATTGCTTCTAGGTACAGCAGAAGATGTTCCCTCCTGACGTTCATCACAGTCACCTTCATCAGTAGACAAGTTAGTATAGATGTTCGAGTATAGAGGCCGGTGGGGTAGCCTTCTTAAGCATTTCTGCAAAAAATCGCTTAGAGCGTCCCTGAACAGGATGCTTAAGATTCTTCTCGCGCTATTTGTACGCGGGACATGCCAGGAAATCATGTGGGTTTCCCCCACAGTAGAGACACTTTTCGACATCAGAGACCACCTTCCACATGCAATCTAACTGCAGCGATGTCCAGCACAGGGACAGGTCCAAGGCGCTCGGACGCGCTGGAGGGACAGGAATCCGTGTCATTTCACCCGTGTTCAAAATTGTTATATTGAAGTTGTCGCAAAGCTCATGAATTGCATGATTCCCACCGCATTTCCCACAACGGGCCTTATTGCTACAATGGGAGGCTGTGTGTCCCAATAGTTTGCAATTAGTACAGTTCATGACCCGCGGCACAAAGAGGCGACCAGGTAGACGAACCTTGTCAAAGAGGGGGTAGTAGGGTGGAGCAGAACCGGCGAAGGTCTCCCGATAAGAGTCTGTTTTGACCTATATTTTTTCTCGTCAGCTGCGACTGATGCTGAATGCAAACGTTTGCACTCCAGTATCTTCACTGGCTTGAGTATGGGTTCTTTGAAACAGCCAGTCCCATATTTCAGCAGGTCCTCGCATCTCAGACTCGAATCGGAAACGACCCCACCACAGATTTCAACCCTATTAACTGATATATACACCTTGTACTCCTTTGTAAAGGGCCTATTGCCAGCAAAATCGTTTCCCTGATTTAAACTGTTTATAACCACCCGTAGCTTATCAGGGCGAGTTTTCGATACTTCCGTCACGGCCAAATACCGTTCCGTTAGAACTCGAGAAATCTGCAGCAGATTCAAACACTTTTTGTTTTTGATCCGGAAGAAGATCACGAAGAGCCCGGTGGCCGAGCTTGAATATACTTTGAGCCGGGAAGCCAACTTTGGGAAGTCATTTTTGCATGGGCCTATTGCCCAGTGCACGTTAGTAGGAGAACCAAGAAGGGGAAACGTAAAATAATACTTAACTTGTGTATGTAACGGTATCCAGACGGCTTACTAGAAGAACACTGCTTCACTGGTCACTGGCCGACTAACGGTACTCAGACACAGAAGCATAAAAGAAAGGAAAAAATACTGAAACTTCGACGAGACGGACAGTGCGCAAGATAACCTTGAACGCGGATTAGCATTATTTTTTTGTCGCTGCACGTACTGGCAACAAAACACTTATGTCTCGACCGAGCATTCGAAAAAGAATGAAAATAAAATAACCTCGTTGTGAATGGTTCAAAAATAGCATACGTATATGAATCAAAAAATTTTAATTTACCAATAATGAATATAATTTAAAAGTAAAAAGTTTCAATTTGTAAACAAAATTTATCAATTCCGTTAGTCAGATATTTCTGAGTGATCTACACAAAAATCTGAATAAACTTTCGAATTAATAGGCTATGTACAAAAAACATTGACATACAGTATTCAAATTCGAAACATATACAACCTGAACGAATGACGATTCACCTACGTTTAGAAGGTTACTTGTGTGAGTGTGTGTGGCTATTTATATAGTATTTTTTTTTTTTTTTTTTTTTTTGTTGTATATAGTTTATTTCGTGTTTAGCTTATTTTAAAATAATATTCAGTCATCTAAATTAATCATAAACATCAGTTCATCAACACTTAATCTACTATTTACATTGGCATTTATAAATCTTATAAATTTTATGAACTTTTTAAGTATTTCGGTTCTTTTGGCTGTTGAAATATTGTCCAAAACTGGTCTAGTCAGTTCACTGAATGACAGTCTTCGCCACCCGTCGAGCACCATAGTAATGTGTCGCTGAAAGTATGCCCATGCTGCCACTACTCTAGGACATTCGCTGAATTTATGCTGCATTGTTTCGACGTTCGCCTGACAGTATTGGCAGTTTGCGTTGTTTGCTCGGCCGATGATGTGCATTAGTCGGCGATGTTCTGTTTTCTCATTAACCAGCTGGTAGAGATCGCTGCGCTCACTTGATAGTAACTTTTTGGATGCGATATTCGTCCATATTTTCCTCCACGCGATGCCGGGTTGATTTTGTTCCACTCTTGGTGGCGCAATTTGTTCCAGATAGAAACGATGAATTTGATCGCTAGAGGGGGATTGTTGGAGATGGTGTGGAAGCAGAGGAACTTGTTGCGAAAGGAGTTTGAGACATGGGATTTCGGCGGGGGCAGGAATATTTTGATCGAGGTAGGATTGATAGAATGGAAGAGAATCGATTTCCTGTAGATGGCGATTAATGAAAAGGGCTTTGCATTTTATTGCCGGTAGCTGCAGTTTGAGCCCACCCTGCTCTATACTGCGCGCTAGTTGCTGCATTGGGATACGAGCTGAGAGCCCACGAAACAGAAAGTTTCCCATAGTTGCGGTCAATTTTGCCGTGTGGGCACATTGTGGCGGGAGGACAGATGCTAGATACCACACCTTCGCTGTGATAAAGGTATTTAGTAGTATCACTTTCTGTTGAAGATTTAGGGAGCGCATGTTGTGCATCCATATCATCTGTGAAGTTTTTGCGATTAAAGCATCCCAATTTAATTTTACCATTCGTCGCACCGAATTGGCGAAAACAACACCCAGTACCTTAACTTCCTCTTTATTTTGTATACCATCCACTACCAGCGGGTCCCCATTAATGAAACCAACATCAATGGCAACTGTTTTCAGTCGATTTAGTTTGGCTCCCGACACAGTCTCGAAACGGTCGAAAAGCTGAAATATACGACCGATCGTTTGTGTTGAAGTTACAATCACAGTGATGTCGTCAGCGTAGGCGACACACAGATCACCATCACATATACGTTCCAGTCTTGTGAGAAGAGGATGGAGATAGACCACAAAGAGCAGCATCGAGATCGGATCTCCTTGTCTTACTGATCGTTCTATACGGAACGACTGTGAGAGGTGCCCATTAACTAGCAGTCGTGAAGAAGAGATAGCGGCAACCCGAGCGAGCCACCCGACGAATTCCTGATTGATTCCAATAGAGAGAAGGGTCCGGTGCAGAAACTCATGCGAGACTCGATCGAAAGCGTGATCGAGGTCGAACGATATCAACTTCCCTTTCTGTTTCCTCGTTATTAGTTTGGACACTCGATCTTTCAGCGAGAGTGTAGCTTGAAAAATTGAGCGATCATCGTTGGAACATTTTTGAGCGTCGCACAGAACACGGTGGGTCCGCAGTATTCGCTCCAGCCGTGCCTTCATCACACGGCTGAGAATTTTATAGTCGGTGTTCAGAAGGCTAATCGGACGATATGCTCTCGGAGTGGCATCGCCTCCTCTCTTTTTAACAAGCACGATCGTGCCATCGGTGAATTCGGGCGGAAGCTCATTCGTCATCGCTTCATTGATGACAAAGTAGAGCTCTCTGTATATCGTGTCGAAGGTTCGTTGGTAGAATTCTACTGGTATCCCATCGATACCAGGCGACTTTCGTTTCTGCGATGCTCGGATGGCATTTTTCAGTTCGTCGATTGAAATTTCTGCCATTGCTGCAGCGTTCATCTCGTCATTCTCCGGTACAATTCTCTCGCTTGCGAGGTTTTCTCCCATATTCTCCAGTCTCGTTTCTTCGCTCGCATACAGATTCTGGAAGTATCGGAACATGTACTGTTCTATCTGCAGGGAACTACGTATTTGTTCTCCTTGTTCGTTTTGCAGCTGTGAAATAGTTGTTTTTCTGCGTCGTCTGTCGCCCAGCTGAAAGGTCGAGAGGCTCTCTCCTGCCAGGAAGGTCTCGTTGATGCGTATAAAGTTTTGCGCAAAACGACGTTGCAGCGTGAGCATTTGCGCTTTAACTCGATTAATTGTGATTAGCATAGCAGGGTTTCGAAAATATCCGTCATAGGCGAGCCGTAGCTCAGTATAAAGGCGTTGGTATTCAGCGTTGAAAATTTGATATGCTTCGCTCGATTTCCAGCGAAAAAACGATTTAATTTTTGGCTTCGCAAAAGATATCCACCATGTCAGCCAATTGGGGTAGTTTCTTCTCTGTCTGCTCCAAAACTGCCAACGGAGTTGAAATTCGTCGATATTTTCAGTGGTTAAAAGATGCGGTCGAAGGGACCAAAAGCCACGACCTTGGGCACGGCCGAGATGAGGAAGACAAATACGTGCTGTTAGCGCTTTGTGGTCTGAAAAAGCACATACGTGCGTTGTTGCACTTCGTAGATGTTCACAAAGTCCTGTGCTTATATAAATACGGTCGAGCCTGGATGCCGCATTGTGCGTAATATATGTTGGTGCGGGGGTTGCGGGGTGTAGTTTCAGCCAAACGTCTTGAAGTTGAAGTTGCTGCACGGTAGCCTGGAGTGCTGGGCTCGAGTTGACACCTGTGGAATCACTTGCACGGAGAACGCAGTTAAAATCACCAGCGAGAATGATGTGTTGCGTATTATAGCGAAGATAATAGGCTAGTGTGCCGTTAAAAAATCTTTCCCTTTCGGCTCTAAGTGCGCTCCCTGATGGGGCGTAGATGTTGCATAGAGTAGTGTTTTGCACTCTTAGAGCAATGAGGCGACCATCCAGGCTTTTTTCGACATGCGAAAACTGTATATAATCCTTAAGTGCAATTGCCGTTCCCCGCCTCATTTGATCCACGTTGCAGATCACGTTGAAACCAGGGAGAGAGAGTTGTTCGTTCTCTATCTCCTGAATAAACACGATGTCCAGCTCTAGCGTTCGAATGAAGGATCGAAGTGCTTCAATCTTCGTTGCGTTCGTGATATTGTTAATATTGACGGTGGCGATGTTATAACTAGAGAACTCAGCCATTAGGACGTGTTGTTGCTCCCGTCTCGCTTGGCGTTCTCTTCCTCGACACGCTGCTTTTTGCCTGGAGGGCGAATGCGAAGCTGTCTTTTGGAATTTGATAGGTCTATAGATGAGTCTGTTTCGTTGCCATCGCTTATAGTTCTGTGGTCTGTGCCAGCATTTGCAAGCGGTGGTTGACCTGTAGCCCCGGTCATCAACCCGCTGCTTGGTGGATCATTTGTTCCCAAAGTGGAGAGTAAATTGGGAAAATTTTGTTCGTCCGAGATCGGTGGTGGTAGTAACGTTTTTTGCTGCCGCTTCGGAATTTGTTTCGGCGGTTGCATAAGCTTGGCCGAGTTGTTGTCATTATTGTTCACATTGGGAGTGATTTGTTTTGTTACTTTTTGTGGCATTGGTGTCGAGCTCATCTGCTTTGCAGCGTCCGCGTATGATTTTTGCACTAGTAGCTTTTTGTTTTGCACACAGGTAGCCCCGATGTGAATATATTCGCGGCAATGACGACAAGTTTGACGTTGTCCAAAATACGCTACTTGTGTCGTCTCGCCATCTATGGTTATCCATGATTCGATATTGCGCTCTACAACCATTTTAACGATTCGAACGCCAGTCGGAATACCTGGAAAATCAACTTCAGTTCCACAGTATTGTTCCCGTATTGAGTACATATCGCCGTATCTTCCGAGAAAGTCGGTGATTTTTTGATCCGAGACATCTTCCGATAGGTCATAGAGCCTTATTTCCACAGCTCCATCCTCCAGTGTGATTCTTAACGGGTATTTCTTCCCGTCAACTGTAATTTCATGTCGATTATCGTGTTCTTCACAAATTCGTTGCGCCAGCTCCAAACTCACTACTTTCACGAAAGTCACTCCTAGAGCTCTGCTGTTTTGAATTCGTAACACTTCACCTTGTTTTAGTCCCAGTATTGTCGCACAAAATTTATGCACTTTGGCAATGTCCGGTTTTTTCGGCACATTCGCAAAATCTATGCGAAATGTGTTTTCTCGACGGCCCATCGCGAAGTCGTGCGAAACGGCTCGGCGATGAACAGAAGAAATAAGTCACTGCTGCTGTTAAATTAGCTTGTGTTCGACTTCCGCGAGACAATAGCGTAATAGCGTCTGTTCAGCTCGGAAGTTGAGCGCTCACTAGTATGATTCGTTTTGCTTATATTTCACATTCTGGAATAAGCAGAGCATGCAATATAATTGGCATAATGTATTGAATGGATTAATAGATAAATGATCTTAATTTATAATTAGCTTAAATTAAAAAGTACCCACTTCACAATAGAACTGAAAATACTCACAAAGACAATAAATAAAAAGTTCTATACCTTCAAACATCACCTCATCAAATTCTTTTTGGAACTTGAGATGTTTTGTATAGCCTCAACAAATGCTTGTTTTGCTGTAGGCCCCCCTTCTCATATCGTGACAAATGTCAAAGTAAGGTCAGATGCCAAATTTCACATCATTTGGACAATTTTAGACTTTTTTTTTTGAAGTAGCAATCAGAAAATTACAATTTATAACTCTTTTGAAAGGAAATAATCTTAGTATTTGAATGGAGACATTTTTGTTTCTAGAAAAATACGGGAAAGCGGGGTACTGGGTCATTTTGGACTCAAAATTTCATATTTTTAATTACACTAGTTTACAATAATTTGTATCCCCACAATATTTTTATCATTTCCGTAGTAAAATGGCCCGCTGAAAACGAAAATGCGATTAAAAAAATTCTGTATGGAACAAATTTTGAGATATTGCAAAAAAAACCGCTTTTGAATTTTAAAAAATTGGCCCTTCACTTCATCACAAATATCTCCAGTTGTACTGTGTCGATTTTAATGATTTTAATATCATTTGATCGAGAATTGCAGTACCTATCAATTATTCCTACGACATTTTTTGGTCACTATTACAGTCACATCACTATTCAGTAATTAATTAAAAAATAGTTGCCATTTTCCGCAAAATTTTGAATTTTTGTTTTATTTGACTGTAAATTACTCAAAGAAGATCTATTTTAAAAAAAAATGTATGCATGGGTATTGAAGTATGATCAATTACAAAAGTAATAAGAGTTTGTTCATTGGAATCGAAATACAAATATAGAAGTTATGAGTATTTTTGTAAAACATACAGAAAGTCAATTTTTCAGAGTTTTATAATTTACTGTATCTGGCTTAGTATTAGTGTATTTGGATACAAAAGCTAAATGCTCATAGCACATCAATATGCACACCAAATCATTCGCGGGATTTAATAGGAAGGATAACAAACTATATGATGTAAGTACCTATCACACGAACTTTGCACAGGGTGAAAAAAATATTGCCTACGTATTCAGTTCGAAACTCTTTTCTTGCTTGCTACGGATTAACAGTAAACACCGAACGCGGCACGAACTCAGTTTCTGCATCGTTTGCAGAGCGTGGGTACAAGCAGGTTTTGTATTTTGTTTAGTACTCAGTGGTTTGTAGATAGGATTCATTTACGTTCGCCAAATCAACATTTGTAAAAATGGGTGTCACAAAACGTGTATATAAGTGCAAAAAAGATCCGAACAAATTTTGCTATGCTTGTGCAAAGTATATATTCGCGACACCACGAAATTTCACGGACAAATTGAAAACTGCGTATAGTTTATATTTCAATATATCTCCTGAAAATCATGATAAGCCATGGACGCCAAGTTTTTTGTGCAACACATGCAGATCAAATTTGACTCAATGGATGGCAGGTGGCAAGTACGGATAAATTAGTATCGACTTCTTTTTTATTGCTTTATTAATACATTTTTTTCTTAGTCGTCATTTGTCATTTGATTCGCCGGCAATTTGGCGACAACCAATGTGTCACGAGGTTGACTGTTATTTTTGCTTGTCTAACATAACACATCGAGGATGGCACCGTACAGTTGAATATGCACAGGTATCCTCAGTAACAAGACCAGTTCCACATTCAACTGAAACTCCGTATCCTGTTTGCCCAAAGAGAAAACGAGAAAAATCTTCAGAATCAAATGAATTCGATGTGAATGAAATAGAGTATAGAGTAGAAGAAGGTCCAATGCTCATTTGCTCTTAATGATTTGATGAGAGATTTAGATCTGGGAAAAGAAAATTCAGAGATATTGGCGTCACGGTTACAAGAACGAAATTTATTGACTTCAGGCGTAAATGTGACGTTCTACAGAGATCGTCACAAGAGATTTGCTCAATACTTTTCTAGAAAAGCTAATGTTTGTTATTGTCATGACATTCCTGGTCTATTTAATGAATTTGGCGTGACATATGATGCAAATGAATGGCGTCTATTCATCGACAGCAGCAAGTTAAGCTTGAAAGCTGTTTTGCTACACCAAGGAAACAGAAAGCCCTCCATTCCATTAGTCCATGCTGTTAATACGAAGGAATCGTACGAGTCCATGGCCACATTACTTCACTTAATTAAATACAATGATCATGAGTGGAAAATTTGTGCTGATCTGAAAGTTGTTGCCATGGTAACTGGTTTGCAGCAAGGTTACACCAAATACTGCTGTTTTTTTATGCAAATGGGACAGTAGAGCACGTAGCGACCATTATGTCAAAAAGGATTGGCCGAAGAGACTTAATTTCACTATAGGACAAGATAATGTGAAATTCAATCCTCTAGTCAAAACAGACAAAATTACACTTCCACCGTTGCATATAAAACTTGGGCTCTTCAAGAACTTTGTTAAAGCTTTACAAAAAGATGGCATTTCTTTCGACTATCTGAAATCTGTGTTCCCGAATTTATCTGATGCCAAGATAAAAGAAGGCGTTTTCGTGGGGCCTCAAATAAAAAAACTTCTCTGCGACTCCAAATTCCTTTCAACTTTGACAGTGGACGAGGTGAAAGCATGGAATTCATTTCGTTCTGTTGTTCATGGCTTCCTGGGTAACTCAAGAAGCCCAAATTATAAGAAAATCATCAAAAATTTGCTAGTGAATTATAAGAAGATAGGCATGGTTTCGAAAAAAATTCTTATTCAACTTTTTCATATTTATAAAAATATTTTATTTTGTGAACAGGTGCAAACATGTCTTTGAAAATTCATTTTCTACATTCTCATTTGGACTTCTTTCCTGAAAATCTTGGAGATGAAAGTGATGAGCATGGCGAGCGCTTTCACCAGCAGATGAAAACAATGGAAAGACGATATCAAGGATTTTGGAATGAAGCAATGATGGGCGACTATTGTTGGTTTTTAATTCGAGAAACTGATGATGAACACAAGCGACAAAAGACAACAGATGAATCACACTTTTGAAAAAATCAAAATGTATATTGTACAACATTTCTTAGAATAACACTTGACATTATTTGGAAACATAAGAAAAATTGACTTTTTGTAAGTTTTACAAAAATACTCAGAACTTCTATATTTGTATTTCGATTCCAATGAACAAACGCTTATTATTTTTGCAATTGATCATACTTCAATACCCATGAATAATTTTTTTTTAAAAATCGTTCTTCTTTGAGTAATGTACAGTCAAATCAAAAAAAAAATCAAAATTTTGCGGAAAATGGCAACTATTTTTTAATTAATTACTGAATAGTGATGTAACTGTAATAGTGATTAAAAAATGTCGTAGGAATAATCGATAGGTACTGCAATTCTCGATCAAATGATATTAAAATCATTCAAATCGGCACAGTACAACTAGAGATATTTGTGATGAAGTGAAGGGCCAATTTTTTAAAATTCAAAAGCGAGTTTTTTGCAATATCTCAAAATTTGTTCCATACAGAATTTTTTTAATCGCATTTTCGTTTTCAGCGGGCCATTTTACTACGGAAATGATAAAAAAAGTTGAGGATATCACAACTTTTTGAAATTTGTAAACTAGTGTTATTTTTCTGCTCCGTCATGCAAATCATACATATTTTGTAGTTTTTCTAATGTGAAAAAATCTCAGAAATCGATTGGAACCCTTTTGATCTTAGTCCGAATACGAGAAGTTGGGGTTATAGGACTTTTTGTCATTCATATTAAAGTTTATCATTTTCTCATGCATATATCTTTATTATTCTTCAATCAATTTTCATAAAATGTAACATGTTGAACGTGTAAAATTCTGTGGAATAAAACAAAAATAAAAACGTAAAAGGTAAAATTCAGAAACATCAAACTTTTGGATATTTTCTCTACAAATCTCATTTTTTTCATTATTTGTCCTAATACCTCAACTTCCCCTATTTTTCCAGGAATGAAACTTTTTTCATGTGATTCCTAAGTATATTTTACACTAAAAGTAGTAAATTAAATAAGAATTTTGTTGTTAAATGGAGTTAATATGTGCGATTTTATGATAAAAATGTGAAATCGACACTATATGTTAGATAATTTGATGTTTCTGAATTTTACCGGTAGCGAATCTATTTTTGTTATAATCCTAAGGATTTTCCACGTTCAACAAGGTATAGTTTATGAAAATTGAGTGAAGAATAATAGAGATATATTCACGAGAAAATGATGAAGTTTAATATGAATTACAAAAGGCCATATAACCCCACCTTCTCGTATTCGAACAAAGGTGAAAAAGGTTCCGATCGATTTTTGAGATTTTTTCATATTAGAAAAACTACAAAATATGTATGATTTGTATAACGGAGCAGAAAAATCATTAAAAATTGGGGATTTTGGGTCCAAAATGACCCAGTACCCCACTTTCCCGTATTGTCATAGAAACAAAAATATCTCCATTCAAATACTAAGAATATTTCCTTCCAAAAGAGGTATAAATTGTAATTTTCTGATTGCTACTTCAAAAGTAATAGCATTTAATGTATTTTTCCTCCATATTTTCCCATAGTAGGTACCAATTTCAAAAAATTTCAAGCGAAGTGGGCGGGGGTCTAAAATTGTCCAAATGATGTGAAATTTGGCATCTGACCTTACTTTGACATTTGTCACGATATGAGAGGGGGGCCTTCGAGAACTCAAAAAAAATTTTTTTTTGCGATGCCCTAATGTAAATCATAAGATTATCTTAAGAAACGGCATTCATTTTGTCAAATCGGTTTGCTATGATTTCATATTCCATAAGGCTTCATTGAATTATCATAAGACAATATTAAACATTTCTCTTATGTTTATGAGAATCATAAGATGCTCGTATGAAATTCGAACGACTGGCATATGCAATAACTTATAAAATGTTAAGGTAATGATACAAGTCGTATATTTTTCAAATTAATCTTATGAAAACATAGTTTTGTTACTTTTCTATTCATCATAAGATAAATCTTATTAAATTCGCTATGCGTTTTGCCTTAGTGTATCAAAGACCATGCGGTAGACTTGGGTGCAACGCCCAACTCCTACTTAGCAGAAGGCAAAGGACTCTTCACATTTCCTTTCGATCATGTCCATATGAGCCTGCCTAGTCCTAGTTTTCCGTTCTAAGTTTATACCTGATTCGCTCTAGAATATCTATCCGTCTTTCAATTTCATTGCTTTCGTTTTCTCTTAGTCTCAAATTTGCCGAAAACAGCCAACAAAATCGATATATTAGAATCTTGCGGCAACTGAAACATAGGAATACAGAAAATCTACAAGCATGTCTATGTCACATTTCACTTTTAAAAATGCTTCCTTTTACAAAGCTAGATTCTACCCGGCACAAATTCGCAGCTATTCACAAAAGGCCAGTATCACAGATCTCGCACCTCGTACCTCGCTAGCCACATACCAACGGAGTGCCAGTTCATCAGATGATCTATTTTACAAGCCACGACTTTCAGCAGTAACAAAGCATCCCATTAAAATTCACTGTGATAAGCCGAAAAAACGACGTCTCCCCATAGCACTACAGAGGGGAATATTTTACCCCGTACAGAATATATCATCCTTCCCATCCTACGACACACCGCAACCTGGACCACGCTATCAGCAGCACCCAGTTATCAGTATCTCCAACAAGTTCATTATTCAATTTTCCTTTTCACCCGTCGACCATTTTCGTGCTTCTTTTCATTTTCGTAAATTTTTGCACTCCCGGCCAGCGAATGCCTATACCAGAACTCGGGGCCTGAAAAAAATTCTCGACACTGGACACGACTTCGGGGCTCATTGAACTCTGGAGGGCGTCAAATTTGAATATCTTAAATCAGAAGATTCAATGTCCAAGGTCCCTGTACCCTGTAATAATAACTCCGAAGCCGATGCCTCGACTGCTCGATTCGAATGGCGGGCAGCGGGCAGTGGGCAGAAGATGAATTCGGTTCGCCCCAGCTGTTGGCACTGGGGAGATGGTGCAACACGCCTTCGGGTGAGTTATGTGGTACGTAACCTGGTGGGACACGGGTGTTGAAGTCACACTCCGTTGGGATGTGATGCCAGATACTGGCCGCGCATCCGTCGCTGCCACGGCCCAATGGTTCCCGGTTCGTGTGATGGTTAATTTATGAGAGACTTTTATTTTTCGCCCTTCTGTAAGAAATATCATCTCGGGTGATTATTTATGAGAAAGATTCTGAGCCATGGTGCGATAGGACCGTCGTTCGTCCAAGGGGAGTAAGGTCGATGCTTTTTTTTTGTGTTCGCCGATTGCAGTGCTCGGCGATTAAGATCTTACTTATTTTGTAAATTTGTTCATCCATAGAAAGCGACAATTTTAGGTGGTAGAAGGAGGAACCGATTTTAAAATGTAAAATTATCTGCAGAGTTAAGTGAATAATTTTTAAAATATTTTTTTTTGCAACATTTGCAAATTGCTGAGAATTTCTTGAGATACTTTTTACCGACTCAGCGCTCCGCTGTCAGCTGGTTACCCCAAGCAATCATATCGTTAATTACTTGATATGACTTGAGGGCCGTCTTTCGGGTTCCAAAGCTACACTATCGTTATTGACAGTTTAGTAGCCTGTGAACTTTGGAGATCTATGTAATTTCTTAATAAAGATTCGTTCCCTAACATGACCCGTGCGTCAGCAATTCACAATTGAATGGCAGGAAGCCGCTCATTAATCACCGAGTGTGTATCGTCGGCGTAGGCCGACGATGGAGCAGGGGTTGACTATGTTGTCTTCGAAAAGCAACGCCCAAACAAACAAAGCGTCGCGGAGCCGATTACCATCGCATGTCGCTTGCCGGGTCCGAAGGTGAAGGCCGCCAACACTGCGTTTCATGCCTTCGGTTCCGGATCACGCAAAGCAAGTGCCCATTCCGAAACGCAGTTTTAACGCCTTACATCCGGTCGGATGATGGTGGGTTTAACATGCAGCCAAGTACTGTAATTATTTTCAACTATTGAAACCTGAACATATTTTGCTGACTGAGACGTTGAAAAGTTCTGACTACCGCATTCGGCTTTGGGATGGTTTTGGATTCTTTTTCCGCGAACCAAGAGCCACTATTAATTGGATTCGCAGCTGACTCAGCATTAGCAGTTAAGGGTTTCGTTCGGAGTATGGTAAATACTATAAGAGCGATAATTGCATGCAAACGACGTCATGCTGGTAGACTTTTGCTGAAAGCTTTAATCACTTTATTCTGGAATTTTTCCTGTTGGAAAGAAAAAAGATTCTCGAATATTTTAGATTTATCATCGTAAAGTTCTAAAACGGTTGTACATTGGAATAGTAAATTTATCACTAATGAAATCACTTTTAAAATGTTATATAAGTGATTGGTTCTTCCGGAAGACCATAAGCTATAATCAATACACCATTAAATTCTGTTACATGTACAGTACACATCACAATGGCTCCGGATATACGCTTCCTGCAATGGCTTCCCAGTTTGGCAGGCGAAGATTTGTTTATACATCGAAACATCATTAGACGGAGGTTCGTCGCTTCCGAATGGTCAACATTAAGCATTGAAGTCTCCAGTGGCTCTTGACCGCAACAATACCACGGCCGCGGTGGTGAAGCGAGTTCATTCTTCTTGGAACATGAAAACGATGCCCATTTGATTTTCAAGTACCCAATGACTCACAGGGCCATTGAACGGACCATGGGTCCACGCCAATCGACGACAAAGCCACGGTTCATTAGAACGCAGTGGACAAAGACGTCCTGAAGCATCAGAATACCGCCAGCGAGCCGCCACACCAACCAACGGGGGAAAGGGACTAGAGTTGTAAGTGAATTGTTATGTACATCATAAGTTGTGTGCGCGAAATGCAAATGGGGAAAGCTTTCTCTCTCCCTCTCTCTCTATCCTATCTGCTGTGTGCGCAAAATGTTCGCGCGGCGCTGGCAGTCAAATCAACGCTGCTGCCGCATTACCGAGCTTGAGACTTTCCGCGTCGAACCAACCTACCGTTCTGGTAATAACAGTAATATGATTATATCTATCCCCGTATGCAAAACACGCGCATTATGAAGGGACAACGACGATGTAAAGCCGCAGTCATCCGGTGTCTCTTGTTTGAAACGCTCCGTTCGGCAGTTGTGTCTGGTGCATATATTTATGCGAAAGAAGCAACGGAAATATAGAGACATTAGAATGGGAAAATTGAATATTATGATGGCAGTTGATAGTCGGAGTGGTAGGAGTATGCCGTTGACTCTCGTGTGGCAATTGGGCTCCGCCGCAGGATTCATCGATACTGTAGTTTGTGAAGAAGTGAAGGTTTAGGATGACAGCTGCACGTGGTGAGCGAGAGGTTTCCAGAGAATTTAGTTACGTGATCAAAATCGATTGATGGAATTAAATTTACATTGTTACCGTCGTTTGAGGTGATAATGGGTCCTGGTGGATGTGGTCATATTGATTTTTGAACCAATACTGTAATGTAGCTTTAAACAGGCCACTGACACTTTTATAGTCCCTGGACGTAATCCTCTATTTAAACTATGAAATGAAACCATCACTTTATACTTGTCGTTTGGTTATGTTATCTCTATATTTTCCTACTCATGGAAATATTTTCTATACTTTTTTGAAGATTTACCATGTACAAACATAGATGGCAGCAGTCTAACACACGAAGTCGTAAAATAAGGCAATATAAATCAAATAATGTAACGTCAGATCGAATAATATATACATTATATCGAAATTAAACAATAATTAAGCTTCAAAATTGTTCTTAGATGAATCTATGTCGATGTTTTGGTATTTATGGATGAAATTCTGTGAAAATTTTGTTGGGTTGAGACAAAAATACAATTTTTCTAATATGAATGACTAACATTAAGTAAATATTTAAACTCTTCATGCTCATGTTGTTTATGAACCATAACCATTTTAAACAGCTACACTGGAACCTCCATCAGTTCATAGGAAAGTGTTCGTTATTTGAGATTAAGTTCGTTAAAAAAATCACTTCACATTCATATTAAAATTCGTTGAGCAATATTCTCGATAACCCTAGCATTATGGGTATTTTTAAAGCGGGATTGATGAGTAGATGATGAAAATGGAAGTTTTGTTCCATTTCCAAAACCAAGATGGTGATTTCTGGTTGAGCGATTCTTCATAACCCTAACAATGGGTGTTCTTGGAACTGGCTTGACAGATAGATGATGAAAATGGTAGTTTGACGACATTTCTAAATTCAAGATTGTGACTTCCAGTTGAGCGAAATTCTGTACAACCATAACCGTTAGGGTATATTTACATAGGTTTGGTAAGTACATGACGGAAATCGATGAATGACGTCAAGATAGTGTTTTCAGGTTGAGCAATAGCAACTTTATAATTGTCCCATCCCTTAACCGGAATTCACTATCTTGGTTTTCGAAATGGCTTCAGACATTGATTTCCGTCATCTACTCGTCGACCCCATTCCGAAAATATTCATATTATGGAGGCTCTAGAGAATTTATCTAAACTGAGATTTGACATCTTGGATTTCAGAATGGCTTCAGACATCAATTTACGCCATCTACTAGACCACCCCATATCGAAAATACCCGTCCTGTTGAGGGTCTAGAGAATTTATTTAAACAAGAAGTCCACATCTTTGATTTTAAAATGGTTTCAAACATCGGTTTCCATCATGCATACAGCAACCACATTCCGAAAATACACACACTGATAGAATATATTCGCAAATCGCTACAAATTAGTTTCGTACAGCTAATTTTCATAAAATATGCGAATTTTTCGTACAAATGATGATTCTTTGTTCAATCGAAACGCTTTAATTTTTTATTACGAGTTTTTCGTAAAAATCACGAAACGATTTTCGTTGGCTTATTACGAAACGGCTTCATTAGGCAAACGAATTGTTCGCTGATATATACGAAAGTCTTTATAATATTTACGAGCACCATTCGTCAAAAGAGCTGCAATAAAGTATAGCAACAAGGAGAGCTGGTCTCCTTGTTGCTATACGTCATGATCATCATGACGCTCTCTGTCTGATTATTTAGTAACATTATCCAGATTCGGTCGGATTCAGTTGAGCTATCGCGAACTGTTCGTTGGTTTTGTATGAATAAGTTTGAGTTTTCATCTCTTCCGGATTAATTCACAAAGAAACCGAGCTCATTCCATATTCTGAAGGAGCAATATTAAAATAATATGCTATTGAATACTAGAACTTCTCTAAGATTTACGAATTAGTGCGACCAACGAAATCGTTCGTAATATACACAAACATTTATTAAAATAAACGAAACATTTCGTTTCATTAACGAAAAATAATGTCATTATCAACGATAACATTCGTGTTATGTACACTAAATATGTAAAATTTACGAAAACTTTCGTTCACCACGCGGCCTACATTTACAACGTACGAAAATACTTCGTTGCAGAAAACGACGAATGAACTCGTGCATTGCACGATCAATTTCATTATATTTGCGAATTTATATTTTCAGTGCATATTATTGAGACTAAAAAGAATTTATCTAAACCTGAACCCGCCATCTTGGATTTCAAAATAGCTTCAGACATCAGCTTCCATCATCTATTCGTCGACCCCATACCGAAAGTACCCGTATTGTGGTGACTCTAGCAAATTTATCCAAACCGAAGGCCATCACTGAGTTCAAAATGGCTTCAGACACTGACTTCCGTCATGCACTCGTCAACCCCGTTCCGAAAATACCCAACTTTTATTAGTAATAGTTGGCTGTTAGTTATAGTATAGTTAGTTAGCGTTAAATTGTTATAACTGCATACTGTACTCAGGCCCGTAGCGTGCGGTTGGCCAAGTTTGCTCCCGCCAAGGGCGCCAGCCTAAGGGGGGCGCAGGAACCTTGATCGGTTTTATAAAATAAGTCAGAATATGTGTGTCACTTGCAAGTAAACACTAAATTATTGTCCGTAAGTCGAACTGAAAAAGAAAGCTAATGTAATCACCTAAGGGACGCAAAACTGAGACTCCACAAAAGACAGAAGAAGAGCACGCCACGGTGCTGTTAGGCCTATTCCGATTTATTCTAATGTACGTAAGGAGATCGTTAGATCGTCGTTTTGCCGTGGAGAACGGTGTAGCTCTTTTAAGTATTTCTGAAAAAGCGAGCGTAAAGCGTTCTTTGTGGAAACCTGTCAGAGCACCGGGTGCATATGGTACGCTGTGCAGAATAATAGATGGTATGGACTCCCCCGCCCCCCACAAGAGTCACATTCTTGTCGAACAAGATCGAAATAGGCAAAGCAGTCCCACTAAAGGTCACCCGATACGAGTTTTTAGGAACATGCTATTTTGCCCCGTACTGTGCAGTTGCCATTCAAAATCTTCGCTAACTGGAGCCAAAGGAGCTTGAGATAGCCAATCCCGTGCTTCAGTAGATTCACATATAAAAAACTCTACTCGGTAACCACACCGTCGATCTCAACTTTGTTGGTGGGTATGTAAGCGCAATAGTCCTTCATAAAATACTTGTAGCCAGTAATGCCAATTCCTTTCATTAGATAGGCTATCACAAATCTGAGAATATTTAGGCGTACTTTCGAGATATCTACTACTTTACGGAAGATCTCTGATCCGAAAGCACATCAGATATGGTTCGATGGAGTTGAATGTGTATGATTTTAAACGAGAAGCCGAAGTCTTCAATAACGAATCGAGGTCGCCTTCCGGGAAGATACGCGTTGTATTTCCCAATAAATCGTATGCTCATTAATCTGCATCTGATTTGGTTACATTTCTGTACATGTACATGTTAACTGATACAATACTTTTTACTTTTCATCTTCGGTTTAATTCTTCTTTTTCTGTTTTTTGTGTTGTGTGGAGTTATTTAGTTGTTCACAGTTTGATATTACAGACATATCTGCTGTGAACTTACTTTGAAAATTTCTCAAAATATTAGTGTACTGCAAGTGCCCCATATCGACGGCTTTCGTATCGCTTGTCTGCCGTATCGCTTACAAACGATGTTCTGAAAATTAGTGTCTGAATTTTTCATAATTATTGTTCCCATATATACGGATGATGATTTAATCGAGGTACGAGTACACGATCTGGCCCCACTTGCCTCGTAATTAAATGACTCATATAAAATTACGGTGAGGTGGAGGGTTTTTTTTTGTCCGAGATAAAACCTATCCTCTCCTATCTGACTCTTTTGATCAATTCAATGGAATTCAATATACTCATAAAACGCTCACGGTGTTCCTAAAACCGTTATTAACCAAAAAAAATGACCATAAATTTGCCATACGGCATTCGAAAGATACAGTATCCAAGCATCTTCTCAGTGAATTTCAAAATGATCGATCGAGGGATTCGAGAGAAATTGCAATCTGAAGTTTTATGACACGTTTCATAAGGCTACCAGCAAACACCCACGGGTTTGGTCCTATCTCCACAAAAAAAAAATTTTTGTCTACTTATTTAGTAGATGGCATTCGAAAGATATAGTAATCAAGTATATCTCCTGCAAGTTTGAAAATATTTCATTGAAAGAGTCGAAATTTATAACGGTTTGGATGTGGTATGCGGTCATAGATGGATTTTCTACCAGACTTCAAGCGTGAATCCATGTTTGTCCATTGACTATTTAGATCGTTTATACGTGTCGCGGTTTTTAAAGGAAAACCTGACCATTTAATTACATAAATATAATGTATAAAAGGTATGTGATGCACTGAAAAAATATGAAAATAGGGTTTTCTACCAAACGTTAAATATAATGTGAAAACTAAAAAAATGAATAAAAGTTGGAATGTTTACTTCAAAAGGCCATATCTCAATGGTTTGTTGACCGATTCCAATTATTTTTTCATTATTGAACAGGTAAACGTTTTATTGTTAATTTACATTAAGAAGAATATAAAACAGAGTCATCTACATCAATAAATAGGCGATATAGTTGATCTCTACTATATGTATTATCATTATTTAGTAAATATTTTTGTTTTAAAAATAGCTGCCTATCCATTTTTATATACTAGTTGATTGCAATTGCAGTATAAACATCTGAATGTTAAATTCTCATGATAAGTTCAATTCGACAATAAAACTGACAATAGTTAGAGATATGAGCAGATGAACTTGTACTAATAACATCCCCTTTGACCAGTTTTAACATCTGTCAACCCAACCAGCGATTGTACAAAATTTCCAACAAAAACCGTATCATAACATAAATTGATCTGAATCAGCAAATACCTTCATATTTTTTAAATTCATGGTTTTATTTTTCCATCATTTGTAGTTTGCGTTCGTTGCGTTCAACTAATGTATAGGTCATCGTTTTGAATACAAAGATATTCACTAAATATTGATAATACATATAATTTAAGATAATTATGTTGTCTATTGTTTGAAGTAGGCAACTCTATTTTATATTCTTCTTAATGAAAATTAACGATGAAACGTCTACTTGTTCAATAATGAAAAAATAATTAGAATCGGTGAACAAACCATTGAAATATGGCCTTTTGAAGTAAACATTCCGACTTTTATCCATTTTTTTAATTTACACATTATATTTAACGTTTGGTAGACAACCCTATTTTCATATTTTTTCAGTGTACTATATAAATAACTCCTTTTGTACATTATATTTATGTAATTAAATAATCAGGTTTGCTTTAAAAACCTCGACACGTATAAACGATCTAAATAGTCAATGGACAAAAATGGATTCACGCTTGAAGTCTGGTAGAAACCCCATCTATGACCGCATACCACATCCAAACCGTTGTAACTTTAGATTCCGTCAATGAAATATTTTCAAACTTGCAGGGGATATACTTGATTACTATATCTTTCGAATGCCATCTACTAAATAAGTAGACAAAAAAATTTTGTTAGTAGAGATAGGACCAAACCCGTGGGTGTTTGCTGGTAGCCTTATGAAACGTGTCATAAAACTTCAAATTGCAATTTCTCTTGAATCCCTCGATCGATCATTTTGAAATTCACTGAGAAGATGCTTGGATACTGTATCTTTCGAATGCCGTATGGCAAATTTATGGTCATTTTTTTTGGTTAATAACGGTTTTAGGAACACCGTGCGCTGGTTACACATCCGGGGCAAAACTCTATGTTCCAATTCTGCAGTCAGGCGTCACAACACCCTATGCAGTAGTTGAGGAAAAGTCATCTACTGATACAGACTTCAGCACACAACATACTTATGCTAAACTTCAAACGGTTACTAAAATATTCATTGCGGATCAGAAAGTAACAAACATTCACTCAATAACGACTGCATCTAATGTCTGCAAATCAACCACCAGCACAACCAACACAGCAGTCAACGCCAACAATGACTATAAGCTCGTAGAAACAATAAACCAACAAGAGCATCCGATCACGAACAACAAGAAAGCGATTAACGTTTAGCGACGTCAGAAATTTGCAAATTTCATGCAAAATCGCTAGCAACATTCCCTCTTTCAATAAACATTCCATTGCACTAACAGATCGCCGAACTACGCGGCCCGATCAAATTTCGACGGGTCTATTGGCTTCGGTGTCATTAATGAAAATAAATATAAATATCATAATTGAATTCGTTGCACTCAAGCTCAATGATCCTGCTTCAGTCTACGTCGTAGAACTAGCTGCTATTCAGTATACTCTTGGGATCATTGTATCTTTGCCCACAGTTCTTTACTTCACCGTTTCGGGCAGCCTTAGTTCCGTTGATCCTATCAACGAAACCGGAAAAGCGCTGGAAGCTCATTTTCACTGTATTGGACTTGTGCGCTTGTGAGGAGGCTATCACGACATCGAGCATATTGTCTGGACGTGCGCTGAATATGGTGGTGCCAGGTCTCAGTTATTGACATCCCTTCGGGCCTGATAAAGACCATCCGACCGAGATGTAATGGCGAGCCACGATCTTCCTAATGTGCCCTTTATCTACCTCTTCCTGAAAACAATCAATATAAACAGACTTCCTATGAACATCGACAGGTTTGTACCTGTGCACAAAATTTAGTGCACGCATTCAACCTCAAACATACTTTGTCTCGATTTACAGGTTCGCCTCGAACATCTAACTCAAGCGAACGATGTACAAACTCTAGTTTAAACATTCGTGTACGTACATCGGAAGTGAAAGATTGAGAAAGAGAAAACTGGTGCCACGAACCTATCTGTACGCACACCGTGTGCGTATGTAGGGTTCGGTTGTGCACTCGAACATGTTCACGTATTTTGGTACGAAATAGTGTGTTTGAGTGCGTACACGAAGTGTAAGTTTAATATGAGCACAGAACCAAAGCGAACATGGTGTACGATGTTCATTTGGGAATACTGAATATAAAAATATTGCCCCTTTTCTCTTTTTCTCGTTCTCAGAAGTCTCATGTACTGCCTTTGTGGGGCTGATTCGCGCCAGAGCGAAACTACGTAATTGTCATCTTTCTTACTGCTGCGCTGGAATCACTCGAAATTGAAACCGAAAACGACCTAAAAAACTGACCCAACTAAGGCTGTGATCAACATTGTCGAGTCTCTACTGGCCATAAGCTTAGCAAGCTTCATGGACCTTTTATCCGTCATCATTATCCACTCTCCCTGTCCATATCTGATACTGCTTCAACCCGATGCTGGACTCAAACCCCCTGAAAATATTTTTCTCAAGCACCTCTCTCTTGTAAAATGAATTTCGAATCTGTTTCCTTTTTTTGAAATTCCATTAACCCTTTCATACCCAACTTTTTCCTTGTGCAAACAGAGGTCCAATACTATTTTTCCTTGAAAACGGAGGGGTCAAGAAACACGAAAAACCTTTTTCCATAAAAATAGGTGCTTCCATCGTAGTGGTAGAAGCTGCGCAAGTTTTACCTTCCAATGATTAATAGAATGTTCCTAGAATTTTACAATAGTTCAATTACGTGGAAAATGTAGTCGAAGACGGTCTCAATTGATAGGTTTTATCAGTTTTCAATAATGTTGCAAAATAACGAAGATATATCAAAATTTCATTTTTAGTCGTCAACGTAAACTGTCCCTGGCAGCACTGCTCCATCGGAATCCAATCAGGCTAATTGTAATAACTTCAGTTTTAGAGCTAATGCTTGTAACTTTTAGTGCTCAAATGAAAAG
This sequence comes from Topomyia yanbarensis, assembly GCF_030247195.1. Taxonomy (NCBI): domain Eukaryota; kingdom Metazoa; phylum Arthropoda; class Insecta; order Diptera; family Culicidae; genus Topomyia; species Topomyia yanbarensis. The sequence continues at coordinate 183,380,531 of NC_080671.1, read as the reverse complement.
TAATAGTCACATTTATTAGCCTTACTTGTTTTTTGGAGCAATTCTTGCCTAAACCAAAAGTTATAGCTGCTTAAAAACGTTGTTGTCCACAAACAACATGGGCATGAATGGGTTAAAAAAGATGTAAGATTATTGAAGTAGAATTCTTAAAAAAATTCTAAGAATTCAAAATTTTTTGCTGAAATATTTACTCAGTTTTTAAATGCGAATAACTTCCATTGTACAGAACGAAATCGCAATATTTTTGCACTATCTGATCCCAAATATGTGTTTTTATTCGATTTCGCAAAATGTACTACAACTAACAATAAAGCAGAAACAGATTTTAAGAAGCCTATTTCATGTAGAGCCGTCAAAAGGGAGCAAGCGTTCCATAACATACGGGAAGGTTATTTATATAGATTACACGTGTTCGTTTTGTATCAGTCGATGCTCACTTGCCAAACGAGCAACACGTTGACTGTATTTGCAAACGGTGCAATAAGCGATAGACGCTATGAACTTTTGGCAAAGATGTAGTTTTTTTTAGCATGTGAGCGCCACCTATATTTATAAACTACCCGTATCTTATTGAGTCACTTAGGTGCGAGTTGGTGCAAATGCGAACACTGATCGAAATCGCAATATATTTGCAATATCGGATCGCATATATGTGCACGTTTTTTTAATGGATTTCGAAAAATGTACGACTACTATCAATAAATCAAAAACATATTTTCAGAAGCCTATTTCAAGCAGAGCCGTCAAAGGGGAGCAAGCGTTTCATAACATACGGGAAGGTTATTTATACAGATCACGCGTGCTCGTTTTGTATCAGTTGATGCTCGCTTACCAAACGAGCAACACGTTGGCTGTATTGTCCAGACAGTATAATAAGCGATAGACGCTATGAACTTTCGGCATAGATGATGGTTGTTTGGTATACTAGCAACTAGTGATGCAAATAAACACGCGGCACCTATATTTATAAACTCCCAGTATCTTATTGAGTTATTTAGGTGCGAGTATGTGCAAATGCGAACACACCGCATTTGAACATATTTGCTCGTGTACGCAAAGTTTCAAATCGCACAGTAGCGCGTAGAGCTCACAAAAAACTACAAGGAAACGAGTGCCAGTTGTACCGGCAGTGCAACATGACAACATGCTTCTATAGGTATTTCCAAAGCACGGGCGAACTCCAGCCCTGAAAAAGATCAACAATTCATTCGCACACCATACTGCACACTCTTGATAAAACATTTTTAATGTTACCGTGGTCCTGTTATGTACACAATCCATCAATTTTGTACTAATAAATTTCTATGACTTCACAATTTTAATAGAATCAAGAAAATAATAATTGTCTTTTATTTGAGAGAAATGATTTTATTTTTATCGCAAAAGCTGTAAATAACTTAGGGTATTTTACCACCAAACTTCTGATATTAGAGGTTCCGACAGCATAAGTCATTAAATTGACTTTACGCTTGTCCGGACATGCCGCAGACTCAGGTGATTCGCATTTAATGCCAAAAGATCCTGACTCCTGCGTTGTAGAAGACAAAGAGTTAAGTGGCCGGGAAACTCTAAGCTTGTTCATTGACCCTACTCCACGCTTTTCTATACTTTGTTACTTCAAATCCTTGCTCTTCCTTGGGTACTATGTCTCTTAATATTTGAAAAATATTTCACCTTCCAGTCCCTTGCTAATTATATGTCGTTACAATATAAAAAAAATTGGAGAAAATGATTAAAAAAATAATTTAGGATGGACTTCCGCTTTGTTCTCATTTTTTGTTGTAAATAATAGTACTATTGAAGTAGGAATAGTTCTAGTGATAATGGTCTTGGCGAAAATGTTCAAAGTTTTAAAGTGCTAGTATATTCCAGAACGCTAAACACGATGATATTTTTTCCGAATTAGAAAAAATAATCCCACAGGACTTTCTTGAAGATTTTACACTTTACGGCTCAAGTTAGAAGGCAAAAATTTAAATGTATTCCACTTAATTGTGCTTATGCTTCTGACATTACCCACATATCTTTTTAGCTGCGTACGCCATTCGACAAACTCGTTGACCAATTACTGTAGTTTCTCACAATCAGAGCTAAGATTGATCAAGCACGTCAAAAAGAGCTTAGCGAAAATCAAAATGTCATAAAAAATCTCTTCAGTAGTAACGGAAGTCAAATGGTAGACTCCTGAGTAGAACGACGCAGTATAAGTAAGCACAAGTCGTGACAGTAGAGTTGTGGTTATTTGTCGCTCATTCTCCAATGCACTCTGGACAATCAGCAGTAGACAGGGAACTCAGGAACAACATGCCGTTTATATAGCAAATAGTGTGACTGGAGCACATTGGAAATGAAAATACACTCATTTACAGCATATGTCATGATTCGCCTTAACCCATTCATGCCCATGTTGTTTGTGGACAACAATATTTTTAAACAGATATAACTTTTGATTGAGGCAAGATTTGCTCGCAAAAACAAGCAAGACTAATAAATGTGACTATGTCATTCAATTGAGCATTAACAATTACAAGAGTCAGCTCTAGAAGTGAAGTTATTATAATTAGTCTGCTTGGACTCCGATGGAGCAGTGCTGCCAGGGACAGTGTACGTTTACGACGGAAAATGAATTTTTCATATATCTTCGTTATAGTACAATATTATTGAAAACTGATAAAATTTATCAATTTAGACTGTCTTTGGCTACGTTTTCCATGCAATTGGACTACTGTAAATATTCTAGGAGAACTGTATTGAGCATTGGAAGGTAAAAATTGAGCAGCTTCTAGCACTGCAAGGGAAGCACCTATTTTTATGAAAAAAGATTTTTCGTGTTTCTTGATATCACTATTTTCAAGAAAAAATAGTTCTTAAACCCTACATGCACTAGAAAAAAGATGGGCATGAAAGTGTTAATAAAGCGGTCAGACTCTATACAGTCGTGATTCGCTGGCTGGACACTCTTCAACTGGACCGCTTTTTAGTTGGACCTCCGCTAGTTGGACCATTGTCCAACTAAAAAGCATCTGAACGCCAAAATCTCCTGTCAAATTTACTTTGACAATCTATCTAACAATCTTTTACACTACTAACGTCTTCTTTGTAGAGCTTTTGACATTTGTCAGTCGGTCCAACTAGCGAATCAAATTCGTTAGTTGGACAGAGGCTGTGGCCCATCCAACGAATCAGTGTTTTGTTTCAAACTCACCAGTTATGCACTGGAAGTCACATCTATCGCTATGTTTTGCTGTATGATGGGGTCATATTTCACCTCCGCTCACACTTTTCAACGATTTGATTTAACATATAATTTTTGGCATCATCCAATTATGAGGGATTATTGACGAACAACAAGAAGATCGAAGGGTCCAGAGGTCTGCTCTGTGGTTCTCCTGATTTGCTGCTCATCCAGTCAGAGATTGATGAATCCAGCATTCTACGATAATGTAAGAGTCCAACCGTCATACTAGCATTGCAGAAGCTCTTCTTTAATTTTGCATGTATATTTACAATGGTTTACTAAATGCACTTTTTTGTATTTTTATAATCCGATATCAACCTCATAACATAACCATTATAATTTTCACAACCTTAGATAACATTTCACAATTAATGTGCTTAATAATTGTGCTCAATTCAAATGTGCCCCGAAGCCTCGAATGTTCCGAAGACGACCCTTTCCCTAGGGGTCTCAAATGGTCCTCAAAGGCTCAGCACGCTCGCGAAAAGGTTTATGTTTAAACAGACAGATGTGATAAAGCGTGGAAACTTGGAAAGTAAACATGATCCAGTCATTCTCGGCCAACCTCTGCGACAGACGGAAAGCGACGAAGAGCAGGAAATAAGTGTGAAAAATTCTAATGGCAGTGAGAATTCAAAGCTTGATTTATGACGCTAGCAGCTTCGACCGGCCATGTGCTAATTGCACAATGATGTGCGATCATAATCCGTTTATGAGACTGTTTGTTGGTGTGAAAGTAGAAACGAAAAAGTTGATAAATATGAAGATGTTCTTCGGGCGAGTCCTCCGGTAAGATCAGATTGTTCTATTGAACAATACTGCCATAAACTTCGAGAACATCGAATGGGAAAATAATGCAATTTCTGTTCCGTTAATAATTCGGTCGTTTATACGTATGCTAGTGAAAACAAACGTAATTCGATATATTCTATAATGAAGCCGTAGTAATCGAAAAACAGCGAACAAAGAGAGGCTTTCATTCGCACATCCGTTGTTCTGGAAATTTATGGCAGATTTAATGGTCTAGCACTAAAGGGTCCAACGTAGTTCCTGTGCGAAATTATTGATGGGTGCAAAAGCTGATCGCTGTCATTTACGAGTGCTAGGAAATGCTGAAGACATTAATCTAATGTTAGAATCGAGTCTTGTTTTTTATTATACCCGATGATTGCAAATTGCAAACCCATAAACCGGTTGGCACTTATCTTCTAATGACGGAAATTGATAGCGAACCGCTGCTCAGAATTACAGCGAAAGGAAAGATCGTACTAAACACTGGCCTAGGACGGCCCTTTTGAATTGCATTAATCAAGGTGAGATTACCCGCCAACAGACGACGATACTTTCTAGCAGCTGCATTGTCGTCTGTCGCGCGGGTTGGCGGTAAAACAAGCTCACGATCTTGGCCTCGCAAAACTTTCCGGCCGCAACCAAAGACGCCGGTGGCAGCCACCGCGACCCGTGGTCTCGGCGGTGTGCTGGTAGCGACTAACGGTTCATGCCGTCAACCGAGGTGGAAAAAATATATCACGTTTTCAAGTTTTTTTTTCGGGCAACACAAAAAAGTACATCTCTACAAACAATAAAAGGGCCCTGCCGGTAGGTTTCTGCTGGTGAGTTGTCGTTGGGAGATAATTTCATCCAGTGAGGTCGCACTTTTACGATAAGAGTCGAGAGATTCGTATACTTATCATTGGATGGTTCGCATCGCTTACCTGGAATGAAAGAGAGAAAAGTAAATTGGTTAGTTCGTTGAAAAGTTTAGATAACTAATAAAATGGAAATAAATACAATACAAATGAATTTAAAAATCAAACATGCATGGATCCGATGCAGTGATGGATCCAGGGCAGGGTTACCATATTCACAGATTTTTCTGTAATGCCACAGATTTTTTCCACAAATTTTAATCACAGATTCTTTTTTACAGATGAAAGATTTTTGACATTTTGATGAAAATTTCACAGATTTTCACAGATTTTTGGAAATATTGTGATTTTTCACAGATTTTTTGGAAATTTATCACAGATTTTCACAGATTTTTTTTCCTGTTTTGGTCATCACAGATGGTAAAAAGATTTTTTTGACCGAAACACAGATTTCAATGTGGCATACCTGATCCAGGGAGAGGGTTCAGGGGGTCCGAACTCCACCCCCGAATTATTTTAACTTGTTGAGAAGTTTTAAATTAGCTTAAATTTTATATTATATATATATTTTACTCAAAATCATTTCAAACCAATTTTGACCACCAAAACTGAATGAGATTTTGTCGTATAACGTACTGTACAATGTTCATTCAAAAATAAAAATTTCGGACGGAAATTTTTTTCTGGATCCGCGCCTGATCCGATGGTCACTTCTTCTTATATTATTTTTTTATAAATCAGGCCTCAATGTAAACTACTGTTCGAATTTCGATACTGTTTAATTTGGAAAATCTATCGATCCAAGACTTTTTGCACTAAGTGAGGAGATGTCCAAAAAGTTTTGAAACACAACGACTGAGAAAGGGCCCATGAGAGTTTTTTTTCCTTTTTTATGCAATGTACGACTGGTTCCAGCTATACTTATTTCTTGCGTGATTCGAATAAGAAAATAAATAACTCAAATTGCCAAAAAAAAAAATAATATCCTTGAAAACTTGAAACTCGCAGCGTGCGGCTTGGGTATGGTTGTAATTCAGCGAGAAGTTTTTTTGGTGGCAAAATTAAGACAACAATACAATCGTAGGGGAAAAGGGTGCAAAAGAGATTCTGTCAACAGAGTAATAATAATGATTTAGATTGCGCACCTGGACAAGTAGTTGTTATTGTTAACGATGGATTAACCACAAATGGTGACTTTCCAGCGCTACACCCAAAATAAACCTGGTTATTTTTTTGCAATAATGCAAATTGCAGGTAATCTGAAAATCTGTGAAAGTTGAAATTAGCATCGATGTAAGAAATGCTCGTAATTGTAAGTTTATCAAACAGAGTTAATGACCGAAAGTGTTGTCAGATTTGCCTTGGTGACAATGGTAGATAAAACAAAATAATGGTCTGCGTTAATGACGGATCAAGAGACTAACGTTAAATCTACGTTTGATGGAAAATAATATCATTATCGTATGGAATCTTGGACAATAGAGATGGGCAAACACTTTGTTTCACTTTCGGTTGATTAAAGCACACATTTTACCATTATGTTGGATATAACAGCTGTTTTGTTGATGTTTTATTGGTGTTCGGACATTGGATTGAAGGCCATTAGGCCGAAGGTCACTAGGCCGATGGTCATTCGGCCGAATGGACATTAGATCGAATGGACATTAGGCCGAATGGTTGTCATGGTAAAGATGGACTTGTCTATCTATACCAGGACACATGCTAGTGACCACGGGTGATTCGTAGTTATGCTGCCTAAGCTCGACCCTCATTAGCAGAAGACAAAAATTAAGCCCGTACGATATTAAGCCTGTTCTAATGACTTTGCCACTTCTAGTTTTCCGATCTGTTTACTTCACATCCTTGCTCTCACTTGAGTACTATGGCTCTAATTTTCATAACTTTCCCTACCCAGTAATCTCTAGCTAATTGAATGTCGTTAAAATGTAAAAAAGAAAATGTGACTAACATAGTCGAAATAAAAAAGGAAAAAATCCGAATGGATATTAGACCGAATGCACATTAGACCGAATGGACCTGTCCAGTAGCCTGATAGAATATTTTAGGAAGCAGAGGAGACGAGAAATGTCACCCACTAAAACACTGCCTAAAGCCAATCACAGCGGGCTGTGACTTTGATTCTGATAGTGAGTGTATGGTTCAAATGTGCGGACGTAAGAACTCACGATTGCGTGGGAATGAGCGTTTATTTGTTCACGCTTGAATCCGCGTTGATCAGACTATATAGCGTTAACTAAATCGCCGGTGCGTTTTTGTGTTTGCGTAAGTTTGAGCGTGGTTGTGTGCGTATGATTGCGATTGAATGTTCGTCTTTGTGTACCATCGTGAAGGGCCCAAGCATTCACATGTTAACGTGTTCGATTACTTGGGCGTCTGCTAGCGTGTAAGTATCTTCGTCTGTATACATTCTATTTTATAACCGTGTGGTCATTCGCAAATTCACGTGCGTTCTTGACCGATCGTGCGGACTGTGAATCCGATACTAAATCTCAGTGAACGGTTCAAATGCTAGAAGAGTGTGAGTTATCTCATATCGCTAGATTTCCCGGTTATATCGCCATGGAACGTTTTGTATAGTGTTTATCTTCAGCATTTTGTTTTTTTTTATTAGATTGGCCCAATTAAAGGCCCAAGCTTAGGCTGTTAGGACCGATGGTAGGGTCTTCCGGACGATACATGATCGCACAAAACAGGCGTTTGTAGTTCCGTGCTTGAGACCGCGTTTATAAGTGCTAAAACGTTAACTTAATCACCGGGGCGTTTTCATGTTTGCAAGATCACGAGCCTAGGTGCATGAGGATAATCGCGAAGGTTCGAGCGATTGTATGTTAACGTGTTTTATCGGGAGGGTGTTTGTATGTCGTGTGTGCTAGTGTATGTGTAGCCTGTATAACCGTAGTGACTAGACTGCCCAGAAAAATAATGAATTTTTGAAAACTCAACCGGCCCATCACTCAGTCGATTTCGGGTCCCACAAGGAGTACTTGGACCAAATTTGGAGCAAATCGGACTAGTCTAGCTACCGGACCAACGTGCCTGAAGTTTGTATGGGATTCTTCGACAATTTACATGGAGAAAACCCACAAGTTCGCATTTTCGCCGCTAGATGGTACCGTATGCATCGTAATATCACTATAAGTGAAAATAAGAAAGATAATTTAATTGTCTGCAACTTTGTCGAAGACTGCTAGTAGCTAAACTTGTCCGATTTGCTTCAAATTTGGTCCAAGTACTCCTTGTGGGACCCAGAATCGACTGAGGAGTGGACCGATAGGGATCATTTTTTTCCTGTCACTCTAGTAGTGACATTGGCACATTATCGTAAATTCTTGAATTTTCACAAGAACCGTGTGTTTGATGTTTAATTTTGAGTGTACGGCGGAAAACATGAACCTAGGGTGCTAGGCTTCCGAGTGTAACCGAGTCATGATCGCCTGGGAATGCGCGTTTGTATAATCGCATTTGAGAACGCGTTTATAAATTGTGGGTGCTAAACATTTACTTGATTACAAATGCGTTTTTCGTGAATGCTCGCAATTATGTGCTCGAGCTTGTGATAAGGGCTGTATTATTGCGCAGAACTCGAGCGTTTGCATGTTAACAGGTTTGATCACGTTGGCGTGTGTGTCATGTGTATGCTACCTCGTACGTTTAACTTCGTTTGTTTACCCGTGTAACCGCTTACATACTCGCGCTGATTTGAGTGGTCGGTTCAGATTTAGAAAGGAGTGAGTTGTCCAATATCCTTTGAGTATCCAGCCATGATGCCATGAGACTTCTAGTGTATATGAGTTTGTTTTTATTTTGAAATCAAGACTGAAGGTATGGACCTAAGCTGCTAGGACCTTTGGTAGGAGCTGCTGGACATGACCTATTCATGTTCGCGTGGGAATGGGCGTTGGTGTAATCACACTTGAGCTGGTGTTTATAAACTCGTTAGTGCTAAACCTTTGTAGTTGATCACCTTGATCTATGTATGCGAGATTGGGGGCATAGGTGAGCGCAGAGGATCGCGATTACATTATCGCATACGTGACTAGATTTGTATTATCGCGAGGGACACGAGCGTTTCTATGTTAACGTGTTTGATCGAGTGGGCATTTTTATGTTGTGTATGCTAGCATGTTTATAACTTCCAGGATTTGAGTTCGCTTATATAGCTCTGTAGTCGTTTGCATATTCGCGTGGGCCTTTAAATGTTCGCACGAACCGTCATTCTGATGCATAATGTTGAGTGTATATTTCACAGGAATTTACATAAATAAGGTTCATTCATCTCACTAGGGTCCACAGTTATCGCGCTATGATACTTGTTGTCTAGTGAATATAAGTTCTTTACTTTAGTGTGGAAGCTCCCGGCCGAGAGCGGGTGTTTATATGTTGGCACATGAGACACAGTTTGTACATCGTGGACTTAATTGTCAGGATCATATAATTGAGAGACCGTGGGCGCAGGTATGTGTGAAGAATCGCGTTTGCAATCGGGTTGTATTATCGCAAAACATTCGAGCGTTTGTATGTTATTGTACGTGTTGTTTTAAGCGCGTATCGTTTGCATATTCTCGTTTTCTTTTGAGTGTCGCCGCGAAAGAAAAAAACAAAAATAAGAAACAGTACCATAATTAAACATTTATCCAGTCAATGTTAGATGGACTTACAACTCTTATACGACAGTATATTAGAGAGGGCAAGTAATGACACCGAAAGAGAGGAACGAAACTTGGTGCAGAGGGCTACAAGAACTCCACTCAAAAACCAATCTAGCTATGTAAGAAATCCTGTCTTGTAGAACATTACCACTAACCTAACGGGAATCCTCGGGGAGACGCCTACAGAGTTTCCATGGCGAAGATAAAAGACCCAGATGAAAGATACCCGGAGAAGATGAAGGTTTTAATCCAAGGGCTGGTTCCGCAGTATAAACAAATGATCCGGGCGTTTTCAGAAGAAAACGATTATGAAGAAGAAACCCGAATAACCGACGAAGAGCTGATAGAGGTGGCGAAAGCTATTAAAGTGAAGAAAATCCCAGGACTAGACGGAATCCTAAACCTGGTGAAGAACAGCGATATAGGAGAACTCGAATAAATTCAGGGTATAAGTTGCAGAAATGAACCGATGAAGGTAACTTCCATGATAACTGGAAGCTGCAGAGGCGGTCAATTACGGTGAGCATTCCTCAGGGTTTTTTCCTCCACCCGATATTAGTGAACGCGATGTACGATGGAGTATTCAAGCTGTACCTTCTCAAAGGTGTGAAGATTGTCGGTTTCTAGGATGAAGTGGCGCTTCAAGCAGTCTGGGAATCACTAGAAGAAGTGAAAGTATTCGCCACTCAGGCGATGGATTCAGTGGAAGACTGGAGCAGGGAGAAAAATCTAACGGTAGCCCACCATAAAACAGAGGTGAACAACAGTATGGGTAATCAAGGCCACACGCTACGAAAGACCAAACTACTTCAACGAATTTTTCAATATCTCTCGTCAGAGGACGCTAGAAAGTTGCAGATATCTTAGAGCAATGAGGAGTTAGGACTGTGGCTACATTTTATCATCCCAAAGGTACCAACGAAAGCTTGGTTTAGAGGAATGGATATGGATCAAGATTTCACTTGTGTGATGTCTCGGCTCATGTCCACATACTAGACCAGTGGTTTTCAACCGGGGGTGAATTCAACCACTGGTCTAGTGTGTGGACATGAGCAGTGTGTCAGTGTGTCAAGAATTAAGATGCTTACTGGGAGTGCTCAGGAACAGGTTTCTAAATGGAAAATTATGGTTTTCATCTAATTGAAAATCTTTTTTTCTGACAGGGTTATGATGGTAAGCAATTTTCAGACGCTAGACGCTCATCTCCGACGTATTTGGCTCGCAAATAGCGGTAGCTGCGCCTGTGATAACGGCTATCACGATATCGAACATATTGTCTGGGCATGCGCCGACTATTGTTCTGCCAGATCTCAACTTTTGGGTCCCTTCTGGCCCGAGAAAGGTCACCCAATGTGTCGGTTCGAGATGTACTGGCAAGCCGCGATCTCCTCTATATCAACAAACAACAGATTCAACTGCCCCTATTATTTTTCTTATCATTCTCAGAAGTGCCCTCTTCCGCCTGTACCGCACACCAACGATGGTTTGATGCGATTTCAAGCTGACACGAAACATCTCTGTCGATTGAGCCAACAAACACGGGACCCACAGCACAAACATCACACGCACAACGCGGAGTGTTGCCGATCCACATTTGAGCCGCTTACGAAATCGTTTGGACTGCCTGCTCGAGGAAGACCGACTGGCGTCCCAGTACATTATGCTTCCTGATGAAGACCGTGCGAGTCTGTAATCTCTACCGCCGATCTCCCGATGCCGGAAACTGAAAGTTAATATCTTTCTTCACCCTGTTTCTGATATCCATATGTATCTATTCAACCCCCTCCCCCTCTCCCTATTCTCCTGAATATTTTCCCAAAATTTAAAAAAGCCCTAATAAATCCCCTAACCTTAGCAAAATTGAATGACTCCCACTAGTTATTCGTAGTTTTAATATTGTTGTAAAATGTTCCGCTTAGTTCATAATTAATTCTCCAATAATCTCTGTACCAATAATCCTAAAGTGCATTACTATACAAAAACAATATTTAAATTAGTAACCCCTTGTTTTAAGACATTTAAAATGTAAAACAAAGAAAATAATGGCACTTTTAAGCTAACGCAAACGTGCATTATTAAAAAAACTAATTGAATAAAAAAAAGGTCCATTCTTTATCTAGAATCTCCGGATCGACTTCATCAACCTACCGGGAAGTCCATGAACAGGCTAGTTCAACCGCTGAGGATTACATCGTGTAGGTCGTGTGAACTATCGGCGGTGAATCGTCGAGACTCCAGCGAACCGAAAGCATCGGTCCGAAATCGACACCCGAGTAGATCTCGACAAAACTGGGCACTAATCATTTCGTGTGCAAACTCGAACACGCTAATGCGTACCAAAACACGAGCACATGTTCGTCTGCACAACAGAACCCGGTACGCGGTGTTCGTACACACAGGTTCTTGACACCAATTTTCTCTTTCTCTCACCCATTATCACTAGCATTGACTCATTCTGTTTTGTGTATGCCTTTCTTATGTACGCACACGGTGTACGTACACGGTGTTTAAACCTAAGTTTGCACATCGTTCGCTTGGGTTCGGTGTTCGATGCGAACCTGTACACAAAGGCAAAGCATGTTTGAGGTTGAACGCGTGCACGAAATTTTGTACACGGGTGCAAACTTGTCGATGTTCATGGGAAGACTGGGCATCGGTATGGGGAGAAATTACGCCACCGAATAATTCTCAGTCGGAATTGGGAACAGAGGCACATGATTATCATGTACCAAGCAAGCAAATCTGCATGTCTTGAAACACAAGCGATCAATCAAACCCACCGTTCCCACTAAAGCTCCAAAATATATACTATGTGCAGAATGTATGTTACCCAGGCTGTATAGAATACTCAAGAGAAAAAATTGTTTCAGCAGAGATCGATTAATGCACGGACAAGATCTTAAATTTGGAGAATACCTTTCAAACCATTTTTTCTTTGCTTTATTATCCACCAGCCGAATCTTTTAATAGGCTTTATACTTTATCAATAGTTCCGATTATACCTAAAAAGTACTTTTTAAAGTTCTGTCAAAGTTCTTAGCAATCTTTAAAACTGGTTAAGTTTCGATGGGACATGGAAGTTGCTTAAACCACTATTGGACATTGTTTTGCTCGGAAATTTACTTAAAACTGAAAGCTTAAGCAGACCTCCCCCCCCCCCCCCCTTCTCTCTCTCTCTCTCTCTCTCTCTCTCTCTTTTCTCTCTTTTATAGAAATTTTTAATTTATGGGTTTAATGTTGCATGTTTTGCAAGAATTGCTTCGTTAAACCCCGTCATCTGAAATTGCCCTGCAGAAACGTTCAAATCGACGGAAAATGTAACGAATTTTTTTCAAATAACTAAATATGAATAAATTTCAATTGTAGTTGTTTAAAAAACAATATTTATATTTGTTATTCCCATGGATAACTTTTATTCAGAACATCTATGCCAATTTTTATTTTATATCTCGCGAAAAGTTCCGATTTACGATTTTTGACCCCAACATACCCTACACCAACACGGTGTTCATGCAAGTCCCAATGGGATTAATTTCGTGGGCACCATTCGGAGAACTCCCGAAACCCGAGTCCCAGTGATGGCGTGTCTCAATTGCGAACAGAGAACTGGAATATTTCGATGCAACAGGAGAAGAAATGAAGAATTTTTAAATTATAATGCCTTGCATTTGGTTCGTGATGTTTACTTCTTGCTGTTTTTCGAATTCCAAGAAATTTACTCCGTTGATGAACGTGATTTTCGGGCAGAAAAACTATGCTGGAAATTGTTTGAAATCTTCCCGCCGCGTTAGTCTCGCAGAAAGCTCCCAGTCAGTAACAACTGCAGGGAGCTGAAGTATGAGAGAATTAATATGTAGAATAGTAGGGGTTTCCACTTCAGTGGTGGTAAAATTCATATTTATTTGTTAAGGTTATGGTTAACCATAATTAGCAGATTTTTACAGTGATTGATCTGAATAATTCAAAGACGAAGCAATTTTCAATTAAGGTTAAAATATATACTTCCGTCGTATTATATAAGCCCAAGAAAGTGCTAAAGTTCAACTTCACAATTATTTTTTCGCTTCGGGCAGCTGTTAATTACCTCTTAATGGTTGAACCTTTTCCCCAGGCAAACATCCCCCAATTACAGCATCATACCGGAGAACAGCAACAACTTTGTATATCATTGCTACCGAGAATAAGCAAGCCCCCCGCTGGCACCGGCGCAAGTCAACTCGTAAGGGGCATCACGACGTGCAGCAACAATGTCAGTGATATGTGTGTTTAGCGAGCGAAATTGCCGTTTCGGAATGAAGAACACGCGCCGTGGCACAGTCTAAGCCGAATAGATCGACCGACCGACAGCTGAGCGTCCAATTGGTGTTGGCTGGGCTGGGCTATAATTTTTGAACCTCAATTGCCCCGTTAATGGCTGGCAGTGTCTAGCAGCCTCAGCTCACCTCGGCACGCATCTAATGTGTGTTTGTGCGGCGCGCGCATGAGAACCGACGGCATCAGTGGCGTGTCGAGAACAATAATGGCCATATGCCACACGCACAGTCGGCCGGATCCCGCGGGGGCCGTGATTGTGCGTTACGGGCTTGCTATCATATCGAAGATTTTATCTATAAATGAAGCTAGTCAAGGTGCTTGTGTGATTTAAATTCTGAATACGCGTGGGGGAGGCTGTAGATAACATTGTCAACTTGTACGTTAATCATGATAATAGCTGATGATTAATAACCACGGGAATTCCTCGTTGAATTGGACATCACTTATCTCTGTTTATAGGGCGGTTGGTGTTACTCATTTACAAACAAAAAATAAAAATAAAAATGATACTCCGTGATTGACCAGAACGAGCAGGTGAACATTTTGGTTCTGAATTCTGTCACATGTGAAGTTGTGCATGTTAACTTGTTTTATCTAGTTTACTTAGCGGCTGTCTAAACGTTTCATTTTGATAGCAGTTGGGGTTAGAAACTGACTTAGTTAAGCTACAAACAAAAACCCTATATGTCTCGCAGTGTACGAAAATCACGTAACTGCCAGCATAACTAAGCACCATCAGCGGAAAGCCCTCGGGGAGGGAAGTTTGGCTTGATAATAAAGGGACCATACGCAGTGAGCTCATTGCGCGAAACCTGAAACACGTATGGACCGGTTTTTCGAGACAAGCTGTACCTACCGGTGAACCAATCCATCAATGCGTCTGAAAGCTTTTTTATGTAAGCCAAACTTTCATCGCCCTTATTCGGAAGCTGGCTGTGATGTCTGTAATGGGCGTTTCGGTTCAGTTCTGCGTTCTTTCGACGCTCTGGAACAGTGTTGATTGCGACCAGTTTGGTGTCATACTTTTAGTGCGGGATTATCATGTTGGCAGTAATATGAGAAATAGGTGGACGTCTATTTATGTGAAAATGAAGCTATTTAAAGCATCTAGATGCAAGTCGAACTCGGAAATAGAAACCGCATTCCAATACTTGGACGATATCGTGATCTGTTCCAAGACATTGCATTGGAAGAACATATCAAACTAGAGAAAGGAGTCGCGAAACGTTTGTTGTAAACTAACTTGATTAAAGTTTTGTCGCCAAGAGACTCACAACTGTGTTCATTCTGTACTAAAAATGTTGGAAAGTCGATGAAGAATATACCGAAATCATATTTAAGATTTAATTCTGACAAACAGAAAGGAGGTTAAATATTACTTGGATATGTGCAATTGGTATTTACGGTTTTAGGTGATATCTCGGGAAAATCCAAGAACAAGTTTCGATCTAGTAGGCAAGCAGATGAAAAATTTCCCATGCTCCAATTAGCCTTGGCGTCAACGTTTGTGTAAGCCATACCCAGGCCCGTACTGTGCGGATTGGTCCCCGCCAAGAGCGCCAAACTTAGTGGGTGCTGATAATTTGATTTCTTTCAAAAAATAAGTGAGGATCGGTTTGCCAATTTCAGGTACACACTAAATTTAGTACAAAATTAGGCATAATACGTATTCTAATGCTGATACTGTCCATAACACTGTAAATTTCCATAGGTTCCAAAACTGAATGTTTGTTGATTATTCTGCTTTATCATTCAATATTTGAATACAATTGTATTGATAATACATCTGACAAGCTTGAAATGTGCTTGAATCAAAACTTTTCCCTTGAATGAAGAAAGCATTCAACTCGTCAATGGAAAGAATAGGGAATAAACTATATTTGTTAGGCATAAATATCTCGCATGGTGTTTTCATTGCGCTGTCTCTAGTTATAGTTATACAAAGGTATACAATTGAATACAGCAAAGTGTAGTTTTTTTCTAAACCGAAAAACCAGCATAAGGTTAAAATCTGAACAATAAAGAAAGCCTTGCACTTATTCTTATATTTTTTGTGGATTATGCCTAACGTACATTATGCCAATCGTATGTATGCCTAACGTATTTATGTCTAACGTCGCGCACTCGAAAAAATGTTTGTTTGCAATTTAAATTTTTAACACAAATTTTTGATTTTATGAAAACTGACACATTTTTTAGTGTATTTTTTTTTCGTGCAGAAATATTCATTCCCTATAACTCATTCTCAGAAAGTTTTGCTGTATAAAATACAGTAATCGAACAAAAAATTGTTTAAATTAATGCACGTAGAAATGTCTACGTTTTTTTTAAATGCTCTTATGTCAAAATAATCTTACTGATAGTGGAAAATGTTTAGTCTTCCATTCCGATGAAATGTGTAAAGTTTCATTGGAATTCAAGATGGTCGGTCACGGTTTTATAGATTTTCGGACGGATCGTCGTGGAATTCCTCACGAGTAGTAGTTGTCGGTGTCCAACCTCGGGACCATTCATAAATTATGTAACGCTAAAATTGCCCAAAATTGACTCCCTTCTCCCCCCATGTAAAAAATTGTCACATATTTCTTCATCTCCCCTTCCCTATTACGCAACAATTTTTTTTTCTTCGGTAAAAACATGTTACGTAACGATATAGCTTACTCGCCCTCCCCCCTATGTCACAACTTGTCGAACCACCTCCCCCCCTAAAAGCGTTACGTAATTCATGAATCCCCTAGATCCAACCAGTCCTTCCCTAAGTTGAAGCTCTGGTAGAAATGTCTAATGAGATTTTTGGTGTTCCTGGAAAATTTATAAGAATAGGAGCTGTTTGCTACGGCTTTGCGTCGGAGCTTCATCGAGTTGTTATAGTAAGGGGGGCCCTCAAGAGAAATATTTAAGCCTTATCAGGGAATCTTAATCTTAGGAGCAGTAAAAGATGTCCCTAGATGGGGATCGCCGAGTCACACTCTGCCTGAGCCAAGAGTGCGTAATGATTTGTCGTGGTAAGTGAAATAGCTCCTTTCGGTATTTCTACAAAAGAGAGCGTTTTTTAAAGGAAACGCTTCGGATTCCACGGGCGCTGTTTGTACGCGGTGCATGGTAATAGATAATGATCCCCATAATAGGCACACTTTACGGGATTCCCAGTACAAAAGTCATCCTCATGATGCTCTTCGCAAATGTCATGCCGAGTTTTCCTGAGCGGAGTCTGATAATAAATTGAAAACTAAACTTGATGTTGTGATGTTCGGCAAATGTTCACTCAGATTATTATCCTTTTGATCGTTTTAACGGTAAAAAAATGAAATAAAATGGAGAGCAGCAAAATTGTCCTATGACATCAAACAGAAAACTATTTTTCCTACCTGTTAGAGTGAATTAAAAGCTCATTGAGATGTTGAAAAAAAAATTTTGATTGCAAGATATATCTATATGTATTCACTTTGATATTTTACTAAAGAAATATAAACAAAGAAAATTCTTCTAAGAGACACAATGTGCGTAATAGCACAGGATAGCAAAATGAGATCAAAGTTTGATGTCATATTTAAATTATCTAAAACTGAGAGCAAAATAAGATTTCAGTTTGATGCTTTTGGCAAAATATGAGTTCTATTTGTTGTAATTTTTATGTTCGACTTTGCTCGGGTTATTGCTATAATGCTCATTTGCTTGAATTTTTGACACACAATTTTGCTCCGTCCAGTGCAATTCTCGCGTGTTTTTTGTACACGGCCAATAAGCTGCTGTCAAAATTCACTTTGAGAGAAAATTCCGGACAAACCGTAGCTAGCCGAGAATGGATGTTAACAATTTATGAATAAGAAAAGTTTTCTCTTTCGTCTGCTGTCGTGATTTTTAATCGGCGATTAATGGTTTGCTCAGAATTTCCTCTCAAAGTGAATTTTGACAGCATGCTTATTGGCCCTTTTCAAAAAACCGCGAGAGTTACAGTTCAAAATCTTTGCTCACTAGAACGAGGAGTCATTCAAACAGACAACCGCGTAGATCCACGTATGACAAAATCGAATCGATGACTACACCGTCGATCTCCACTTTGGAAGCGGGCATGTAGACGCGATAGTCTTTCACAACTTATCAACAGTAACGTCGTTTGCTTGCTTTAGACTAAATATCACAATTCTGAGTTCTTCTTAATGAACTTTCAAAACATTGGACGAGGCTGAATAATTCTGTGTCAGTTTTTTTTTTCGAATTCTTTAGGCCGATGACATGCTTACGCGATTTGCGATGCGGTAGCGGTAAGCGAAGCGAATGCGTTTGACCTATCTCTTTGGTATGTGCATGTAGAACGCGTAATACTGTCATAGTAAAAGCGGGGCGAACGCGGTAAAACACTATGTAAAGTGCTCAGACGCGTCCGCAAACGCTTCGCTTTCCGCTTCAGCTTGTCATCGGCCTTAGAATACTCAGCGGATTACCTTCGATCCGAAAGCAGATCAGATATGGTCCAACCGAGCTCAATGTGTATGATTTCAAATAGGAAGTCGGAGTGTTTGGTAACGATTCCTGTTCGACATCCATTTTACCATCAGCTGGACTTAGAAGAGTTTATTTATACGCGGGTCTAGAGCCCGGTGCAAAGTGAAAACTTGTAAAATACGAAGTAAGAGAATAGAAAGTACGGGATATAAAAAATTATTAAACATGCCAAAGGATAGCAAAGGAAAATGTGGTTATCTATCTTCATTCAACTGGATGGTACTGATGTTTTTAGTAACTGTTACGAAGAATGTGTAAAATCAGCAATATATCATCAATACAATGTATAGGATTCGCTCGTACTTTGAAGGCTTTTTTCGAGCTTCGGAGAGCCGAGTTTTATATACCAATCGACTCAGCTCGACAAATTGGTACAATGTCTGTATGTGTAAATATGTATATATGTACACTAATGCCATGTAATTATCTCAGCACTGGCTGAACCGATCTTAACGAAACTAGTTTTAAACGAAAGGCCAAGCGTGAACATTATCAAAATTCGTTCCTGAACGGTGGAGATATTAAATATTTTATATTTTCAATCACCAAATACCAATTCTCAATAACCAAAAATGGGACTGTTGCATAGAGTATTGGTTCAGTTGTGTTTAATTTGTGAATGAAATTTTTTACAAAAATTTATGTGTCATTTCATTGCAAAGCTAAAGAGCAAACTTTTTCCAAAGTTAAGGTGTTTGACCTTTGCATTAGGCATTGTGATCAATCTTAAGTTTGATGTTTGACACGGTGTGTTTGGTAGAACAAGTTTATTCGAAAAAATTCGGCATGTCTAAAACTTCAGTATGTGATAGAATGGACTTTGCCCTTTCATTTACAATCAACATTAAAATATTCTGTCGGGGGCTCCAGAACAACTTTTATTTTCAAAACTTTTTGTTTGAAAACGTAGATTTTGCAATAAAACTGTTTCACAATTTTGCCACTAGTTATTGCTATAGACATTCAAATATTACTAATAAAATGAGAATCGGATGGGCTAAATTGTGTACAACTATGTAGAGAACTATAAATCGATCTAAAATCGTTCGGGTTTTAAATATCACGGAGCCCATTGGTTAATAAAACAATTTCAAAAAATATTTTCAATTGTGAATAATGGTTTGCTTTAATTGAACAATGTATTCAGAGGAATCTGAGTGGTGACAAAGTCCCACCTGACAGCAAAAAAAACATAGTTCCACCGGCTCTTACGCACAAATGATATCTTATGACCAAGAAGGTATATAGAAGAGCAGACAAAATTTGAATTTAATTGGGACTCTTTTCAAAGATGCTGGAAAATGTAGTAAAAAGAAACAGTTTTTTTCTGTCAAAACTACATTCGTTTTTTATTTCTTCCCTAATTCTGGAGGAAGGCTTATATATTCTTGAACCAACCTCCTGTAAGGCACATTTGGCTCGAATTTAAACATTTATATTTCAACAAACTCAATTAGATATTTAGTCATTTGAAAATACTGATTGATCTTTCTAAACTAGCATGAAAATGATGGAAAAAATATAATACTGTGAGATTTAGGTTGAAGTTTGTTAACTTTTAGGGAAAATTGGAGGATTTCTGTTCATTGAACGATATACCTACAAGGCTTTTCTTGTACTCCAATCACACTTTGGCTTTAAAAGGAACACATTTCACGTAATCTAGGAAAAAATTAAAGGGTTGTGTCCAAGACACGACCACGATGACATTAAAAAAGCGACCATTTTTGTGAGCCAGCCATATTATTCGTGGATACATCCTGTAATGCCGACTTATTTAGGACTACACACAAAGGGTAGCAAATCATATCCTCTACGGAATCTACTACACAATTGTTTTGATTATTTTCCAACAAATCGCGCAAAAATCTGTTCTGTACAACACCGCGCAAATAATTGACGTTGGAAAACAAATCGGCAACTTCAGATGCCAAACACTTAGAAACGATCGAAGCATTTTTTCGTCAATGTTAATTTTTAAATTTTTTGTAGGTATTTTCTTGATTCCGTCCAATTGGTCAGTTTATTGGTTTTATCGCACATTTTTCGGATATTATTATAGAAAATAACTAACCCGATAAGAGGGAAGTTATTTTCCAAAACACGAAATGGAAATTTCAATGGTAATTCTTCTGAGAACGATTTTGTGGTCCTAATAAGAACCGTTTGTTGTGAATATTATTTCGACGTTTCCTTGCCAATAACAATGCGACTTCTGTACACGTCTAGTGATGGAGGCAATTTTGAGAGCGCCTTTGTTTGTTGCTGCTAACGAGGAGCGTTCCTTCCAGGAACTAACGGAGCGGATGCCGGCGATAAACGAACTGATTTCAACGATGATCAAATGCAAACTGAAAACAGTTGCCAATTTTGTGGCAGCTGTTCAAGCCATAATAACAACTGTAAAATCAGCATACAATGTTTCAGAATCAACTGCTAGCACCATCGGAGAGGAAGCAAATAACAACGACAACGGCTTTACGCTCGTGACCCGTAAGGGCCACAGGAAAGGAGATGTTTCTCGTGAACATCAAGGCACCACAAACGATTATGACATAGACGGCAACGATGAAAACGCAATGGACCCACAAGATATTTCCCCGCCGCGAAAGAAAGTCTCCCCGCGCAATAAAAAGTTGCGTGGACGAGATCTAAAGGACGCTTAATAACTTTTGTTTTTATACATTTTTATATTGTAATTATTTAAGAGACCCACGGCTCCGTTGAGCTACCGCAATGAGCCGTATCAAATAAACGAATTTGAAAAAAAAAAAAAAAAATGCAAACTGAAAACATTTTCCCTCAGACAATTCGTTTTACGTATCTCAGATGTGGTTCATCGCCAAAATGGCGGTGCTAACAAGTAAACCACCAATCAAAGCACGGCTAATTAATGCGTTTTCAAAATCATTTCTATCAAAATTTACGGTAATCGTATCCTCTACGAAATCTGCTACACAATTGTTATGATTATTTCCCAAATCACGCAAGAACCTGTTTGTTCCGTACAGTACAGCGGCAATTATTGGCCGTTTGTTTATGAGAATCGTTTAGGTACGTACGTCCGTCACTACTCGTCGACCATCAAGTATCGAGTGATAAGGCAAAAAGGAAATTCAGCACATATATTTATAACTTTTCCTTGTTTGATTGACCTCTTAAATGTTCTGTAGTGACGGCTCTGCTCGGAATAGCCGCCTCGTGTATGCACATTTCCCATTTTTACGTGAAATTATTCAATTTTAATTCAACCGATTTTAAACAGAATACTTATATAGTACATAAATCTACTTAGCAATTATATTCAAGTCAGGTGTTTCTGAATCGATTGGTGTATAAATGATTGAAATCCATCAATTAATTGCGAAGTTATAACCGTACAAACCTTACATAGTTTCGTTACATACGAGATTTTCAAAATTTAGAATGACACCCAGCCCCAGATAGTGGAGTAAGACATTTTAATGTCAAAAGATGTCAAAGCATACTATCATAATTCTCTTTGAGAAGAAATCCCGGAATAGCTATACGCTGAGCACAAATCGCAATAGTCAATGAGAAATAAAAGTTTTGTCTATTGTACGAAAATAGAGAGCTCAATATTAAAGTAGATATATAAATTACAACTTTTACCCGAAAAAAGTGTTGCTGTTACTGTTTCCAGATTCTGGACCGAGTTTCCAGTTTTGTTGATATACCGTCTTCGCTCTTATCTTACATTATGCGAGGAATATGAAATAAAAAGACATACATTACAAGGAGAATTTACTGAATGCATAGTTCAGCGCGACGCTTTTCTGTTCGTTTACTTTTTTTTATTTCAATTATAGAGGTTTTAACCTTAAGGTCATTCGCCTCTTCGGGTTAGAAAAATCTCTTAGGAAAAATTTCTAACCCTATGTGCGGGGTCGGGACTCGAACCCAGGTGCGCTGCGTACAAGGCAATCGATTTACCAATTCGCTACGCCCACTCCCTGTGTTCGTTTACTGTTGTGATCCGTGTTTTTGCGAGTAACGTTTCCGGAATTTCTTCTTAAAGGAAATTATGTAACTTGTTTTTGATGCCTTTTCCTAAGACTTTGTATAATGTGTTTCTTTTGGAAATAATATGCGATTTGAGTGCAAGTGAAGCCCTACTTTTTAACACGCTGATGAATTGAATCTTCCCCAAAAATTATCAAACAAATACCTAAAACTCAAAATTGTTTCTCTCCTTCGATCATCTTTCATTTAATATTGAAAAGGACTAACATAATTTCCAATCAAAAGTTACAATAAAATCCGTTATTTGTCATAATGACTGGAATAGTCTGATTAAGTTCATTAAAATAGAAAGTTTTGAATTGAAACCAATTGTATTTTACCATGCGGAATCTGATCAGGAGGGAGAGTAGCTCTAAATTACAATAGCCATCCCCTAGAATGGAAATTGATATTATAAAGAAGACACGAATACATGATTGAATAAATTAAATCCGTTTACTATTTTAATTAACATCTTTAAAAGGTGAGAGTATCGAATAAGTCTGGTCCACATTTCTCTATACTTCCAAATTCTTAAATTATTTTTGGCGCCCAAGAACCGACGGAATTTGAAAATATATTTTTTCCGTTTAAAATGGGACTTTGGAAACACTTAAATTCATCTGAATACACTGTTCAACTAAACCACACATTTTTTTGAGTCCTTGAAAAACGGATGATTTAATATCAACTTACAATGTTGTAGACAATAAATTTTTTTCATCAGATTCTTAGTTTTAGTATTATTTGAATGTCTATAGTGGCAAAAATGTGAACTAATTTCATTGAAAAACCCATGTTATCAAACAAAAATCTTTGGAATAAAAAGTTGTTCTAGACCCCCCGACCGATTATTTTGCGATCGGTTGCAAATGAAAGGGAAAAGTCCATTCACTGATAGAATATATTCGTAAATCGCTGCGAATTAGACAATTTTTATAAAATATACGAATTTTTCGTACATATGATGAATCATTCGTAGTTCAATTGAAACTCTTATATTTTTTCTTACGAGTTTTTTGCGAAAACCACGAAACGACTTTTGTTGGCTTATTACGAAACGGTTTCATTAGGCAAACGAATTGTTCACTGCTATATACGAAAGTCTTCATAATATTTACGAGCATCATTCCTCAAACCGTCAACGTCAAAAGAGAGGTAGAATATGGGTCAATAATTGTTGATCATCACGACGATCTCGGTCTGACTATTTATCGTATAACCGTATCCGTGTCCTCCGGTTTCAGGAAGATTTCCTGAACCTCTTTCGCTTCCAGTTGATCCATAATCCGGAGCAGTACGGATCCAGTTAATAAACGGTTGTGTATATCGTAATATACACAACCGTTTATTAAAATAAACGAAGCATTTCGTTTAATTCCGGAAAAATATTGCCGTTTTCAACAATAACATTCGTGCAATGTACACTAAATATGTAAAATTTACGAAAACTTTCGTACAGCAGGTGGCCATTACTTCACACCACAATCTTTCTAGCAGGTTGAAATAAAATTGATTTCGTTAGTTAAAAAAATAAAAAAATCGTTGTTGTCATGGATCATTGTTGTGATCCTAAAAGAACGATTGAAAAAAATATGGTAATAAATGCGAAAACTTTTCTAAGATAAACGAAATGAATTCGTGCAACCAACAAAATCGTCCGTATTTTACGCAAATATTTATTAAAATAAACGAATCATTTCGTTTCATTTACCAAATTGATTTCGTTATCAACGACAACAATCGTGCAATGTACACTAAATAAGTAAATATTACAAAAACTTTCGTTCATCAAGCGGCCATTTCTTCATACCACAATAAAATTGATTTTGCCTGATCGGTTTTTTAAATAAAAAATTCGGTGTTGTCAAACATCGATCCCAAAAGATCGAATGAAAAAAATAATACGCTAATAAATATGAAAACTTTTCTATGATGAACGAAATGAATTCGTGAAACCAACAAAATCGTTCGTAGTATACACAAACGTTTATTAAAATAAACAAAACATTTCGTTTCATTCACGAAAAATAATGTCGATATCAATAATAACATTCGTGCAGTGTATACCAAATATGTAAAATTTACGAAAGCTTTCGTTCACTAAGCGGCTATTCTTGTTCATGAAATGAACGAAACCTACTATTTACAATGCACGAAATTACTTCGTTGCAGAAAACGACGAATGACTTCGTGTATTTCATGATCAATTTCATAATATTTACGAATTTATATGATCTGTGGTCTTTCGTATTCTGAAGTTTCGCGAATGCCGATCTTTTTTAATAAAGTTGTTGTTCAAAGACAGCGTAACGTCCTACAAAATGTATTTTTATTGGGTCCAGCATTTAGCACAAACAGTTTACTACAGTAATACATGTTTCCATGACGTACAATTATCGGAATGTACTCCCATGGATCACAGTTTGACACAAGTATTCGTGTAATTTAATTATATCCAGACCTTCATTTTTGTGATAAGGTCGTTGCTTTGCATGTTATTCAAAAAACCGTCATAGAGACGTACCAATGAGTGAACAAAATTGGTTCATATATTTGAGATAATACTGGTGTCAGGAAACCATTTCTGCAATCAGTTGTGAATCGCGCCTATTATCGGCAAACGATAACCTATTAGCGGCCACCACTTTTAAATTATCAAAAATATGATCATGGGAATTCAAAACCGCAAGCAAAAATGGATTAATTTGTATAGTGAAAAACCCGAATTTAAGCTGTTTGTTCGTATGGATTGTCCAAATATTCAATTTCGTACCATTATGAAAATATTCAATTAGCAACGACTGAATTTAGGGGTTTTAAATATAAAATTAAGAAAAAATCTGTTAGATGGAAAACCTAATCAATGTAATTAACCGTGATATCCAAGACAACAACAGCGACAATATTATAGACGAAAACGACAATCAAGGATGCAAAGTGAATGCACTTTTATGTTGTCTTCGCAGCATTCTTTGAACATACTAACATTAAATTTTGTATAATTATTGTTCTCCTTATATATTTGAAAAACCCATAGCTCGCTAATACTATGTTCACTCTGTAGAGTTTATATTATGTTCACACTACAAAGTTAAAACATGTTATAATAATTAGCAACAAGAAAAATGTTATCAAGATAGCGTTAAAACACGTTTGAACTAATAGTGTGAACGTAGCATAATACTACGTTCACACTATGAGTTAAAACGTGTTTTAACGCTATCTTGATGACATTTTTCTTGTTGCCAATTATTTAAAACATGTTTTAACCCTAGCACTTGCGTTTTCCATCCTAGAACGTTGCACTGGGGTACAAATGTACCCCACGCGTTTGATCGCAATTTTCGCAGGTAAAAATGCAAACAAAAGAAATGTATAATACACCATTTTCTTAGTTTTTCAATTGCGAAAACAGCTGTGTAAGTGAAAGTGCGGAATTTATAGAATCAATGATACATAAATTGGTTGAACAAATTAAAAAGTGAAAAAATCGCTGCTTTGACTTTTTTCACAAAAATTACGATAATTTTGCGAATTTTCAACCGATTTCAAAAAAATCAAATGATTCTAAAAGTTGAAAGAATTATCTTGATACGGTATAAAGTGGAACTTCGATATTTTTGAAAAACTGCATTTATTTTGAAGAGTGAAAGTTTAAAAATCGGGTTTTAGAAAATACCACGAAATGGGGTGGAAATTGAAATGAAAAAAATATTTGTGACCAATAATACATTGGTAACACGCAATGTTACTGTTACAGCTGTTTTTGTGCGCAAATTATACTTGCGAGCCATTGCCTTGAAAAATTATAAAAAAATAACAATAAAACAATAAAAATCAGCAAAAATGAGAACGATTTTTTGTTCCGCTTCAAAATTATATTAAATTAATTAAATAAACGATTATATATTACTAATTGTTACTACCGTAGTAAAACAACCAGTATTTATTGTCACGAATCATATTTCCACTGACAGCACGAAACCTGACGAAACACTAACGGCAACCGTACACTGGGATACAAATGTACCCCACGCCAACTTTGACACCTGCTTCCACGAAGGCCATAAGCAAACTGGCTATGCCATCTTTTCCTACTCTTACTAGGAACTCTAAGTTAAATTATGGTTAGGGTCCCAGGTCGGTAAATGCCGAATTCTCGTTTTTACACGGACTCAAAGAAGGCGTGGGGTACATTTGTACCCCAGTGCAACGTTCTAGGGTTAATTCTGTAAGGTTAACTCTGTAGTACACAATAGAAGACAATTTGAATAATAAACGAAAAGTTGCTTGGATTTAGGACTATAAATTCCTCAATTATCCTTAAACATCATTATCATGTTGAGATAGAATTTAAACTTCAACGAAGAAGAAAATATCTCGCACTAGAACCTAGTTATAATCTGATATAACAAACCGATCGTGTGTTGAGAATAGTTGATTTTTTAAATTTCATATGTAAATAGAATCAATAGAATCCACGTAATTCTTTTTATAACCTGCCCTTTTTCTCGATCTTTATTACCTCCGAGTTTGTCAGCAATGCCTACTAGTTGTCGTTAAAATTCCAGCTACGAATGATCGGTCGTTATTGTGAAATGCAACGCAATCAACTATTCCCCTGACCAGTAACCTTAAATAAGCATGACAAATATGCTAATTGAAGAGATTTCTGCAGTCGATGGCATCACCGGATGACATCAGCAGCAGTGCGTCAGTTCAACGGGATGAGCGAAAATCCCCAATAATATCATTATACAATTAATATTTTCGATCACAAATTGCACCCCACGCCGATCTTCAGCGGCGAAACCTTTACCCGGATCTACAACGATGCGAACGGCTAAACTAGACTTCAGAGCAAATTGACTAGTAATCCATCATCCGACTCAAAACAGCAAACGGCCATAAGGATCTTCACCTTAACAAGTCAGGATCGATGGTTTCAAAGAGCAATGGTCAGCAGGCTCATTGATAGTCTGCATCCCCGCCAAGTGTCTATCGAGCAGAGGGCCGCCCCAGCCCCGTCCCGATCGGTATGTATTTGTTTGCACAACAATAATGGCTTTTTTTTCGAATAACCAACAAGTAGGTACAAGATGTGTAGTTATCTCTAGAGCTTGTGCAGTTTTTGTTGATCTTCCAAGTTTGAAGATCGTGCGAGTAATCGTCCGTACTCACCGCGATACTTCTTGATTGAAATTAATGGATAAGTGTTTTGACCTTAAACTTATAGTGGTCTACCAATACCGCCTTGCGAAAACTGAGCGCATCATTGATTGGAGCTGTAAGAGGCAGCACATTCATGGCAGTAGAATCCCAATTCGTTTGAACTTTAGGCGCTAGATAGGAGGATGTAATTGGATCGGTGCGATCCTTCCAGTTCGGCTTACCGTGATCATCAACATATTTTCTCTGAAATAGAGCAAAAGCGTAATTGAGCTCCGTCCCCGGGGCACTTGCCGCAGTAATCCATTTTTACCCCAGCTTACGTGAGACGGGATTCAATTTGCTCGTCGTACGGCGTCTTATCATGCACATTCCCCCACGTATAATGCACACGTTAGCGCTCACTTGTGGGGCGTTGTAATGGTGGTGCTCCTTAAATTAAATTAAGCCTCGAGAGCCTTAACATTCCTCGAGCAACCGCGCCTTCTCTTTTAGTAAAGGGTCTCTGCCCATGTGCAAGGAAAGGAAACCCTTCAAAGCGAAAATAGCGCCCATTGTGCCCTGCTCGGTACATCCCAGCACCACATCACATTACAGGATAGCTGCGAATAAATTCCTTTTATCTCGATTATTTACGTAAATATTTATAATAATGATATCACCGCAGCAAAGGAACGAGACGCCCAAGAGTGTTGCCGCGCGGTTTGATGCGGTTTCACTTTGTATTGGTTTCTCGGCGACTTCATCAGTGATGGTGGTGGCGGCGGCGGCGGCAACGGCTTCTGCAGTATTTTTTTCGCACTCATGCTCCAAACAAAAGACCACGATGACTGGATCGCGCCAAAGCTCACAGTCATGCGTGTAATGCCGATGATACGGCCGCTCTTCAGGAAGTCTGGAGGCCTTTCCCCTATCGAGCGAGACGGATTCCTCCATCTCCGATCGGTGGTGGTTAGATACTGACGGACGAGGTACATAACGCAGCCATATCGGTCGGGATGCGGGACGAGATCTCGGTCAGCCGGAGAATGCTTGCACTCATTCCAGTTTATTGTGTATGACTTTTTAATCAAGCTGGAATTTGGTGCATATTTAAATGCCTTTGACCGGGCGTCCTCCTAGCACAAGCGAAATTATCTTCCACTTCTACCTGACCGATGCAATCGGGTGTGTGTGTATGCGATGCGTAGACATGAACCTGGAGGCGGTGCCAAGCCAACGAAGCACACGAGCCATACTCGCGAGTCCAACCAGATTTAAGTGCGCACGATGCCGCGAGTCAATTTAATGCAGGTTCGCGAAACACACCCGGCAGCCTTTAATTAGATTAATGCGCCGCCACCGTCTTTGCCGCTGCCACTACCAACACTACCAATCGACGGGACAGACACTTTCGGGGTATTGCGTTAGCTGCCGTTTCTCATGATACCGGGTCGCTCATCAGACACCCAGCAAGCAACAAGCGCCATCAGCCTGCTCGCCTGCTTGATTAGAATCTAGGCCAAGCGGTTGGGGAAATTGCGGAGGGTGCTAGCTGAAATGTGAACATTTCTAGTGAATTAACTCCTAGCAGCACACTGCTAATGGGCTCATTGAAAACTGTTTGGAATAGTTTACCCGGTAAAGCAATGACAAGGTGGCAGCCGCGTCGGAGTCGGTTCGGCGAAATGCTTTTTAAAACTGGTTCTTTTGGTGTTTGTTTTCGCCGATTTTATGGCGTCTTAAGTGAGTTGAAATTTCTCTGATATGTTTAAGTTTACGAGGCTGATAGGTGAATACATGAACAGCATTCATTAATGATACTATTGTTCATCAATTAATTGCAAGTGTTCAGTACTAAGATCGATAATGCCTAGAGTCAGACAAATTATTCTGCTATAAATATGAATCGATAAATATCAATAAGATAATGTTCATAACTTCAGCTAACAGCAAAAGAGATTATATATTTTCTCGCTACCATTTTGAAGGACTCTAATCGAATTGATACAGAAGAAAAGGTTCGTCAAAACTCAATCATTTTATCGATCTTTTTCAAACCTATAAGGAATAAATAAATTTTTAATTGCAGAGATGTTATTTTCATCTGTACATACAATTCGGATCGGGACAAAGCAATGTGTGATGTAAAACTTGTCATGCCAGTTATTAACCTTCGCACGGTCATTTTCTGCGAGTGCAATTCTAAGCGTTCTTCAGCTAACAGCTGATGAACTTTTTTAAAGTTATTTTAAAATAGTACGACCCTTTCTCCAATGGTGCCAATATACGCTCTTCACCCTAGATCTTACTTACTAGATCTTTCGGTTTGAGTAGTAATGTATCCCAAGATCCAGATTTTTTAGACAGTCCGTGTCTTCGACAAAGTTGCTCAGGAAATTAAAGCCTACTAGGTGGTACACAGAATATTTGAGAATGCCACAGAATATTTGATAATTCGACCTACTGTCTTCCAATTTTTAAATTTTGTAGCAGGTTGTACTAAATTGTTAGATAATGTTCTTTTAACATATTAAATTAAATTGAGTAATTATGTTAACAGTGAAACAATGATCATGAAGTTGTTGGTGCTTACCACTTAAGATGGTGATCGGTAAAACGGACTACCCTAATAGAAAAAAATTATACACGAACTTTAAGCCATACAGCCCAACGATTCCACATATTGTTTGGATGATACCCTGAACAGGTCGTTAGGCTCTTGGATCATAAGATGTTTATTAGGGTACCAAAGTAGCATTTTTAGTTTTATCGCACACTACAAGCGCATTCTATGATTTAAGAAGGGCTTCAAGAGTGCCATAAAACCTCAATGGTTACTAGGTTACTTACAATTCGCAGAGAAATAAACATAGATTGGAGAGTATGTGAGAAGTATACGCATAGTTACCACCAGGCCACTGTATCGTCCAACGGAAGCCTGCTGCAGAACGGAGAAAGATGATCGGCGAGCGAAAATGAAAGACCTCTTCGTTGAAGCATATCGGCTTGACGGCGGGACTGAGAACGTGGATTCGGCTGATTTGACAAGAAGGATTGTGACGGCTTCTGACGCTAAAATGCCGCGAATACTGTAGCAACGCGCGTCCAGCTTCATGGTGGAACGAGAAGCTCAGTACGCTACGCGTTGCTTGTCTCAGAGCGTGAAGGCGGGTTCAGAGAGAAGTATAGGAACGCAAGGCAGTGTTTCGGGAAGGTAGGGCCGCTTTAAACCAGAAGGTCAAGGTTAGCCAGTCAGATTACCATAAGAAGCTGTGCCGAGAAGTAGACGCCAATTTCGAGTCGTAATGACGCGACGCATAACGAGTCGTAATGGAGAAATCGGAGGATCCGCGACGCTAGCCGTAATGTGCCCGTGTAAGCTGAAGATTATCGTTGAGGGTCAAGTACGCTCCAATTACCTGGCCGACGACACCGTATGGCGAAGAGTATCGGTATCTAAACGGAAGCGAAGAGGAGATCTACGCTTTGGTCACCATAGATGTGAGGAATGCATTTAACATCGTCAGCTGGGGAGCCATTGCCACAGACTATCCATGCCGGATCCTGAAGAACTGCTTCGAGAGCAGAGTGCTGCTGTACGAGACGAACGAAAGGCAGTAATCAATGTTCCTCAGGGCTCCCTTCTCGGTCCAATTCGTACGACGGGGTCTTAACACTGTGGCTACCCAGATGAGTGAAAATCGTGCGTTTCGCGAACCACGTGTCACTTACGGTAATGGGTCAGATACTTTTAAGAAGTGGAGGTGTCGGTTGCTGAGACAATAGACGTGATCCCGAGCTGAATAAGCGAGGTCAAGCTGCAATGAGTTCACCACAAAACTGAGGTGCTGCTGGTCAGTAATTGCAAAGTGGTTCAGCGGATGCAGATCAACGTTGGAGGGCACGTAATTGCAGCGAAGCGTGCATTGAAGCAATTGGGAATGATAATCGACGACCGGTTGAGCTTCAACAACCACCTCGATTACGCCTGCGAAAAGTCGACGAAGTCAACTAACGCAATAGTAAGGATCATGAATGAATGATAAGTTCTGCTATCTACTGTTTCGTCATCGATACTGCGATATGGGCTTCCCGACTGAGGTACAGCGCTGAAACCCAGCGGAGCCGCAAAAAGGTTAAACAGGAAGTTCCGTGTAATGGACTTACGAGTCGCGAGTGCTTACAGAATAATATCGTCGGAGACAGTATGCGTTATCGCCGGGATGTTCCCCATCTGCATCACTATGGCTGAGGATGTGCTTCCAGCGAAGAAATGCACGTAATGCAAGGAGACTGGTCCGAGCGGACTCGTTGGCTAAGTGACAGCAGGAGTGGGACAACACGGAAAAAGTAAGGTGGACCCACTGACGCATCCCAAATTTGTCGGCTTGGGTGCATAGGAAGCTTGGATAGGTGAACTTCCATTTGACGCATTTTCTGTCCGGGCACGGATGCTTACAGAAGTACCTGGTTTCGTCACCCCTTTGCCCATGTGTGGCCGTACAAGAGACACCGGAACACGTGGTCTTTGAATGCTCTAGGTTCGAAGAAGTTCGTAGGGGTATGCCTGGTGTGACAGTGGACAATATCAGTAAAGAGATGTGCCACGACGAGCACACCTGGGACGCTGTGAACAGAGTGTTTACGAGTATACTCTCCGAGCAGCAGAGGAAGTGGCGAATGGACCAACAAAGTGGCTCTTGCCTAGAAAGCCGCCGTGAAACCACAAATCGGAATACAACAGAAATTCCGCCGCTGGGAACTCTCCGTCGGTGTGGACTAGGCCACCATCGGGGACCAATTGAGTAGTGCGTGACGTAGCACCGGGTTCGGATCGTCAGGGCGCCAGTGAACCGGATGTCAGGCTTCATAGGAATCGCCGGATCGACCTCGACACCCTACCGGGTAGCTCGTGAGTAGGATAGATCCACCGCAGGGAATTAGACCGAGTAGACCGCGTCGAATAGCTAGCAGCGGGTATCTGGGGCGCAAGTGAACAGGAATCTATGCTTCACCCGGAATCGGTGGAAGCCCGTGAATGGCTCATTTTTGTGTGCTGAATGGCTCATCGGGAAAGTTGAGCAAAATGGAACAAGACAGGAACCAAAGGGCCTAACGGAGTTGCGGTGCTAAATGGCACCGGACAGGGAGCCAAAGGGCTCAGGAAGGTGTGGTGCTAAAACCAAAGAAGAATCGGTATCGGGAGAACTTTCTTCGCCGGGGAACTCTCTGCCGGCGTATGCCAGATTCACCGCCGGGGACTAGACTGAGTAGACCGCGACGAGACAC
This sequence comes from Topomyia yanbarensis, assembly GCF_030247195.1. Classification (NCBI taxonomy): domain Eukaryota; kingdom Metazoa; phylum Arthropoda; class Insecta; order Diptera; family Culicidae; genus Topomyia; species Topomyia yanbarensis. The sequence continues at coordinate 183,347,688 of NC_080671.1, read as the reverse complement.
TACCAGCGAACCGGACGCTCTGCTCCACCGGAGTCGCCGGGGAATTTTTCGTCGGAGTAGGCTAGGTCCACCGTCGGGGACTAGAGCGAGTTGTTCGCGAAGAAGTCGGGAGCTCAACGAGTTAATGGTGCTGAATGGTGCGAGAAGGGAGTTGTAGTGCTAAATGGCACAAGGGAGCCGAGTCATGGTGCTGAATGGCACAAGGGAGTCGAAGGGCTCGGCAAATTTGACAATCTGAAGTTTGCCGCCTAGATTGTCTTCGTAGGGGAGAGCACTAAGTCTCGACTCGTAGCCAGCTTTTTGATTGTCATGCAGAAATTGCCAGTCTGTGTGGATGGTGGAGAACAGGTGGTGTGTCAAGGAGTGGTGCTGTAACACTACTGAAGGAACTAACTACTAAGTAGTTGAATTTGAGTAGGTACTATGCACATAAAAGCCTTCCCCGAAGTAATGCGGTAAGGCAGTGCCGGGCAGGAGTCATGTTCTGGGCATGAGTAGTGGCTTTTAGCGGGTCGGGTGATGGGGGGGGGTTAGGGTTTTTGTGCATTTTTTCCTGTCTAAGGGCTTTCTTGAAAGTTTTTTAATACTCAAAAAAAAAATACGCGAGCACACACGATTTAGACGAGCTGGTTTGACTGGTATATTAAACTCGGCCCTGCGGGCCTGGCTTAGGTTATTGGGATTCAGAGTGATTGCATAGCCTTTCTTTATATGAGAGAGGCAGAAAGTTTCAGTTTTTTCTCAAATAATTATAATTTTATTATGGACAACTTTCATGCGGTATAACTTCAATTACGTGAAACTGTGATATCTATAAGAAATCAACAAATCAACTCGTTAATTTCTAATCGAACCGACCAACGGTCCCTTTCTAATGCTAGAAATTCCCACCACTCAAACTCCCATCAACAGGGAAGTGGCTCATAAAATCCGTTACTGTACATTCGATTAACTGCTCTTGTATCGGCATCCAGTTACACCAATTAAGATATCAAAAGGTTTCCACTTTGCATTGACTCGTCGTTGCAGCCCCGTCACTTCCATGGGGATAAAAGAGGCATAATGAAAACCATTTAATCGCTATATATCAATGGATGATGCGCTGGGCACACACATGTGCGGCCAGTTCCTACCCCCGTGTATCAAATTCTATCTTGTGACCCCTCGATGGGACCAGAAGATGTCCGGCTCGAATCGCTAATTATGGGCAATGTGATCAGCTTCGTACTTGGAAAATCATTGCCAACCAAACGGTCGTAAACCGTTTTGTTACCTCGTCTAAAAGGGGAAATGTGAAAAACGCGTGGCTCGCAATCAGTCGAATCTAAGGCGACAATCGATGCTCATCATATTCCCACTGGCTAGCAGTGATTGGATGGAGGGAGGTTGGATACTTTCACAATCATGTTGCGGTGTACCACTCTGAATGGACGATCAAAAGGTTTGAAGCGCGAGGCAAACAGGATACCGTTATGACCCCATGAATGTTTGTGCCATTCAAGGTCAAGTATGGGAAGTACCTTAATTACGCACATAAATACTAATGAGTTACCGGTATATGTTCACCTTGGCCACGTATCAGAACAACAGTTACCTAACCTCTGAACGTTTGATTTTTCACTGATTAGCAGAAGCAATTATATAACCAATCAAGCGAACCGCATTTCCCCTGCGGCATTTTAATTAGATTCACTGAAGGTGGGTGCGGCACGTAAATAATACCGAGACGAATGGGGACTAATAATATTGTCTACAAACAAACATGTCTATCGCATGATTAATGGTTCCCATTTGCTGCAGACTTCAACACCTTTTTGCCGAGGACTCTTCTGGATGGGATACGAGGCGAACTAATTGTTGATCAATTTCAGTCGCTTCTTTAGCATCCTTGCATAGGGACAAACCGCCAGGCGACCAGGACCATGCGAAGCGCGCAATCGTAATCTAATTTGAGCGCCGACAATACATCACTGTCACACACGGTGCATCGTCGTGATCCTAGCTGCGGATCGTCTCCTAGTACCTACGGGGAGTGGGGGGTTGACTGTGCGTGTAATTTATCGCGAATCGGGCGTATGTAAAAACAGATAAAGCTCGCGTAAGTCGTTCCCGGACCAACTGCTGGTAATCAAGGTAATGTGTAATAATAGAACAGTGCTAAAAGATTGTTTCTTCTCCACCGGGTACCTATCGCTGTACGATGCGCGTTGGATATTAATGTAGTGCTGCCATCGTGACCGCCACCGCCATAAACTACAGAAAGATGTAAAAATGGGAGAGAGCAAAAGTGCGTTCGTTGTCGTTGATGTTGCGTCTTCGCCCAGGAAAATTTAATGTTCGTTCAGTTCCTTCAAATCGATTACTTCGATCGGCCTCAGTCGTTAGGATCAATTCGTTATATTTATCTGATTATTTAGCAAACGTGAAAAGAGTAACTTGGATGATAGGAGACATATTTAGTTCGATTCCTGCCCAAGCCAAACCAAGTTTCGAATTCATTAATTCTCATCAGCTTAATCATAACTTTTTTTCTTGTGGGACGTCACGCAGGACTAGGAGTTTGCTCAATAATACAAACAGTGTGTTCGTTTTTGGATCTAGTGTCAATCCTAGGTGCTAGCTTAGTGCTGTCACTAGGTTAGTGTCGGTTTCTGATGAGACGAAGACGAAACACAAATTCCATAACTAATTTACGTATGAAGTTATTGTGTGAAAAACTTTCTTACTGTTCAGTTCTCCATGATGCAATGACATTGAAAATAATTCTTTATTTTTCAGGTGTTTGTTGACAAAAGATAAAAAATAAAAAAATGTTATTTTTGTAATATAATTTTTTAACATAAATTTTTGTTTTTATCAAAAATGTTACATTTTTTTCAGAGTGTATATATTTTTGTGTGGAAGTATTCATTCCCTGTACCTCCTTCTCAAATAGTTTTGCTATATGAAATACGGTAATCAAGCAAATTTTGTCATATTTTGTAGTCGGTCTTTTCATGGAATCCCGATTGACGAATTTCGCGCCAACTAGAACAAATGTTGGCAGCACCCTCTCAGATTTTAATGAAACTTTCTGTATCTGAGAACTTGGTCACAAAAAGCCACTTTGCATACTTTGTTTTTCCAAAAATGATCTCGACTGTCTTTTGAATGACAAATGTTACAAAAAATGTTGTGATTTTCACATAATTAGTCAAATTTTTGAATAAAAAAATTGAAAAAATTCTTCATCGATTCCTACACTGAACAAAATCGCCTTTAAAAATTTAAAGTCGTTTACAAAGAAACCGCATCTTTGATTTGGATGAAATTTTGTTCCAAGAAAGGTAATTATGTTTCCTACCTACCGTAAAAAATTCAAGACTGGAAAAATTGCAGACTGCAAAACTAGAAGATTGGAAGACTACAATACTGCAAAACTGGAAGACTGGACTGGAATGCACTGAAAAAAGTTTGGACAATGCAAGCATTTTTTTCAAATAACTTTTTTTCTTTGAATGTTCCCCTTTTTTGCGGTAAGTAGTCTATAAACGAATCTGAACATTTAAATAGACAAATTTATAGTTGTTCTCACTTATTTGAAAATGTTGCCGAACATATTGTGTGAAAGTACCAAAAAATTGACCTGCTGTTTCCACAGACTTCGCAAACGATTCTCAATGCACAGGACAATTGCAGAGCCAGTGCTGTGATCCTAATTATGGCTATGAATCCTTCCTGGTTGGCTCGAACATACGACGAGTGATTATTGAGGCTATCTTCTACCCTCTGATCCTCCGGACTGTAGTCTGTTTTGAAAATAGCTTCATTTAAAATGAAAACATCATATAATTTGTCCAAATTCGCGTGATGCCACAGAATTGGTAATACTTGTAAGACACCAGATCAACAAAATAGAAATTGAGCTGTTTCTCCTTAACAACAAATCGCCTGCCAGATCAGAAGATGAATTTTGACATTCTCTTTGTTCGAACATTTTCTGGATATTTTCATACCCATTGCGATTTAGCGTTTTCTACACCTTGTGAACGATGGCCCAAGAGGTCCTTGGTGAGGGCGCCCAAGTCAGGTCGCTAGGGGCGAAAACGATTCTCAAGTGCAAGCATCTGGACGAGTTCACGACCGCAGAAGATGTCGTCGCAGCCGTTAAGGAACAATGCGACGTCACAATCGAGCGGGCCTCTGTGCGATTTAGAGATGGGCCCTCTAGCACCTAGGTACCTACCTCAGGCTACTGAAGGCGGATGCCAAAAAGGTAACCGAGAAAGGGAAGCTGAAGATCGGCTGGTCGGTATGCCCTATTAGCATACCCCAGCCGCCTTCAGTGGATAGGTGCTATCGGTACCTTGAGTCCGGCCACAAAGCCTACGAGTGCAAGGGCATAGATAGGAGCAAACTATGTCGTCGCTGCGACGAGGAGGGAAATAAAGAGCGGGATTGCACTAAGGCACACAAGTGCCTTATCTGCACCGCTAAGAAGCAAGTCCATAAACATGCTATGGGCGGACCTTCGTGTCCATTCGGTGAGTTAAATAAGAAGAAGCCGTGAACGTCACACAGCTAAATCTTAACCATTGTGCAGCAGCCCAACAGCTGCTGTGGCAGTCGGTCTCGGAGTCGAGCACAGATGTCGCCCTCTTATCAGACCCGTACCGCATCCCTGCCGGCAACGGCAATTGGACGGGTCTGGAATGGTGGCAATCTGTACAACGGGACGGTTCCCGGTTCAAGAGGTAATACACTCCTTCGCCGAGGGTGTGGCGATTGCCAAGATCAATGGTGTGTTCTATTGCAGCTGCTACGCCCCACCAAGGTGGCCAATAGAACAGTTCAACCAGATGATCGACAGGCTCTCGTCGGACCTAGTGGGCCGGAAACCGGTAGTCATAGCGGGAGACTTTAACGCTTGGGCAGTGGAGTGGGGTAGCCGCTGTACAAATAGCAGGGGTCAACCGCTAATGGAGGCGCTTGCGAAACTCGATACTGTGCTAGCTAATAATGGCTCCGCTAGTACAGTATCGTAGAAACGGAGTGGAGGCGTGGATTGACCTAACATTTGCCAGCCCGAGTCTGGCTCCAGGCATGGAATGGAGGGTAGACGAAGGCTACACCCATAGCGATCATTTAGCAATCCGCTTTAAGATCAACTATGGTGTGCAGCATCCGAGGGCGGGAGATCCCTGTCAGGTACGCTGGTGGAAGTCCAATCACTTCGACAGCGAAGCTTTCATCGGCCCTGGGACTGGAGGCCAACACCGACAGTCTAAGCGGGGATGCGCTGGTAGCTGTTCTATCACGCGCGTGCGACGCCACTATGCCGAGAAAAACACTGCCAAGAAACGGTAGATGCCCGGTATACTCGTGGAGTGCTGAGATTGCAGCTCTACGGTCAGCTTGCCTCAGAGCTAGACGTAGGATGCAAAGAGCTCGCACCGAGGATGCAAGAGAGAACCGCCGTGAAGTGTATCGAGCAGCGAAATTGGCCCTCAATAAGGCCATTAAAAGCAGCAAGAGAGCGTGTTTCGACAACCTGTGTGAGAGTGCCAACGCGAAACCGTGGGGTGACGCCTACAGGATTGTGATGGCCAAGACCAAAGGGGGCTCCTCACCCCCAGAACGGTCTCCGGACCGGTTGGCAACGATTATCGAAGTACTCTTCCCGTCTTGAGCCACAAGCCCCTGGCCACCTGCACTACGAGACAGTGCGGGCACGGCCGAAATGGTGGCTCTAGTGACGAATGAAGAACTACTCGCAGTGGTTAAATCCCTAGCAATGAACAAAGCTCCAGGGCCGGATGGAGTTCCAAACAACGCTCTCAAGGCAGCGATCATAGCGAACCCGAACATGTTCAGGCTAGCTATGCAGAGATGCCTTGACGAGTGCCGTTTCCCCGATAGATGGAAAAGGCAGAAATTGGTGCTGTTGCCGAAGCCCGGGAAGCCGCCAGGCGACCCATCGGCGTACAGACCAATCTGTCTGATCGACACGACTGGCAAACTGCTTGAGAGGATCATCCTCAACAGGCTAACCCCGTACGCAGAAGGTACGGACGCTCTGTCAAGCAACCAGTTTGGCTTTCGGAAGGGTAAGTCTACAGTGGACGCTCTCAACTCAGTGATAAATACTACCGAGATAGCAATCCAACGGAAAAGACGAGGTATTCGATACTGTGCGTTAGTGACACTTGACGTGAAGAACGCATTCAACAGCGCAAGCTGGGATGCCATCGCGCTCTCGTTACACCGGCTTAGCCTACCGGTGGGTCTGTACCGGATCTTGGAAAGTTACTTCCAGAACCGCGTACTGCTATACGAGACCGATGCCGGTCAGAAAAGGGTTTCGATTACCGCCGGAGTCCCGCAGGGCTCGATCCTAGGCCCGGTGCTATGGAACCTCATGTATGACGGGGTTCTGAGATTGAAGTTCCCTCCCGGGGTCAAGATCGTCGTAACGACGTAACCTTGGAGGTCTACGGGGAGTCAATTCCTGAGGTAGAACTAACCGCAGAACACGCGATTAGCACGGTGGAGGAATGGATGAGCGCGAGAGGCCTGGAGCTCGCTCATCATAAGACGGAGGTAGTTATCGTCAACAACCGCAAGTCGGCACAACATGCAGTTATCCATGTGGGAGAAGTCGCGATCACTTCACAGCGAAGTCTGAAGTCTCTCGGAGTCATTATAGACGACAAGCTGACCTTCGGCAGCCATGTCGACTATACATGCAAGAGAGCGTCGACTGCTGTTGCGGCTCTATCGAGAATGATGTCCAACAGCTCAAAGGTGTGCGCCAGTAGACGTAGGTTACTGGCAGGCGTTGCCGTATCTATCCTCAGGTAAGGCGGCCCGTCATGGTCAAGAGCACTGAGGGTAACCAGTTACCTACAGAAACTGGAGAGCACCTACCGCGTGATGTGCCTCAGAGTGATATCTGCCTACCGTACGGTATCACACGATGCATCCTGCGTGATAGCGAGCATGATGCCAGTCGGGCTGGTCATTCGGGAAGATGAGGAGTGCTTTGAGCTACGTGGAAATAGGGGAGCCCGTGAGCGCACCAGGGTGACCTCGGTCACCAGATGGCAGCGTGAGTGGGACAACTCCTCGAAAGGTAGGTGGACCCACCGGCTGATACCTAGCATATCGAGCTGGGTGGGAAGACCCCATGGGGAAGTTCACTTCCACCTGACACGATTCCTGTCAGGCCATGGCTGTTTCCGACAGTACCTCCACAGGTTCGGGCACGCGGAGGTCCCAGTCTGCCCGGACTGCCCAGGTGTAGACGAAACTGCCGAATACATACTGTTCGTATGTCATCGGTTCGACGTCGAAAGAAGAGCGTCTGTGGCTGGGACACAACCCCTGATGCCCTTATTCAGCGGATGTGTCAATCGGTGGAGAAGTGGAACGTAGTCTAGGCTGCTACCATCCAGATTGCCAGTAGGCTACAGGTAATCTGGCGAACCGAGCAACAGACGACGGGCACGGCTAACTAGTGATTGGTTAGCTGGACCGAAAAAGGCCAAGCGCAAAAAAGGGAGTGAATGGTCTGTTCATGACGAGGCAGGTTTGGCGCAGCGAATGGCAACCGCGTAAAGGGTAAACCCAGCCACCCCGAAGCAAGACAGAAGAGTGAGTGTATAGGCGTATAAGTGGACTGCCTCATGCCAAGACGGGAGGGTCGTAGCGTAGTATGTTGGGACTTAGCTATCGATACCTCATGGCGTGGCAGAGGAGTGAAAGGGTGAGCATCCAAGTCAGTCTCACACGGCATGTTAAGGGTGTCAATAACCTTCAATAGAAAGTGAATTTTATTGTTTATAATCAGCAGAAGAGATTTATCAAATACCGCAATATTAGAATAACTTTTTTTCACATATAGTTCAATATGTTTTGATACTCTGCATATGTGGAGTATTCATGTCTTCATCAAAGTTATTTGAAAAAGCTTTTTTTTAAATATTGCTGAAGACATTATGTCTGGAGTGAAATAGTTTTCATTTTAATATTTCCAGAATTGCATATATCTTGTCGTATGCAATTTTAAATGTACTCTGATTTGGTGGCATTATAGCGGAACTCGTATCCCCCGGGTGATGTCAATCGAACTGACATTTCTTTGAACTGAACCAACGAATTTTTTGTTTGTTTAGTGTTTATTTGAGCAACTAGGAAACTAATGCAATTAATGTGCGTGGGGAATACGCATGGTTTTGTGTGAGTGGAATGAAAAATGTTAAATCCTGGGTTATTTATTCATGGGTAAAAAAATATAATGTGATTTTTGACGTGAAAGCTCACAAAACCAGGAGTCCCTTCTTTCTGCTGCATTTTTGGGCAGTTTCTTTTCGTTCTTATTGTCCCCAATCTTGTTGTAATAATAAGTTTATAAACCCACACGTATCTCATCGTTTGTATATTCGACATACAAAATTATTCATCTCGAATTGTATTGTTCTTAGAATGTCTTAGAATTGTATTGTTCTTAGAATTGTATTGTTCTTAGAATGTCGTGATTCGCCAGAATAAAGGAACATGGAATAGTAAAAGCGATATCATTTCAACATAAGCAACACACCCGATTGTCGGCTGTCGTGAGCTGAACGATAAATCTATTATAAATTCTCGGCAGCCGGCTACCCAGAGCAATAACACATAACACTCCTGAAAGTAACATAGATCATACCGTTAATCAAGGTGGTGATTTGCGCAGAGTAGAAGCACAATAAAACGCTCCGCTATAGGCATCAGTGAAGGAAGCAAAGTATTTCCCTATCGCTTGTTCTTTATTCAGTGCACAAACACGTTGCCTCTACCTACCGTGTGAAGTAGTAATGAGTGTCGATACAGAACAAAATCAAGCCCCCCTCCGGACTAACTGTTGCAAATTGCCTTGTAAGACCAGCTGTTCGGGTAGTGGAACAATTATCTACAGATGGAGCTCAACATTGCACAAGTTAACACCCTTCAACTGCATCATATTTCACATCAATTGTTAATTATGTTCAAGGACATTACTCAAGCGGCTTTATTCGTTTCGCGAAACAATATGCACACCGCTGAATGCAGCAACGTTAAAAACAGCGTCCCCGTATATATTGACAATGACTCTATAGAAGTTCGCTTATATGATTTACCCCACGCACCCCTGACATCGTGATTAAAAATACATGTCAAGACACGGAGAAGTGTCACGACTGGAGGAACTTCTTCCCGGGTGGGACTATTAATCAGAGAACGCTGGTCACGCACCCAGAACAGATTCCTACGTGCCAATTCTATAATGTAACAGTACATTACGGAAAACCTTGCGTAGAAGCAGGTAAGGAAAGTCTGCCTACTACAATCGAACACAACACGCTATCATTTTATGCTAAACTACAAACGGCACAAAATTAATAACACAAATAATAAATGGTATTTATGGTAAGAAATTGAGGAAGTTGCAAATGAATTGAAAAATCATGAAATTTTTGAATTATTGAAAAAACGTGTATTTTTCAGCAGTTGCGTCTGGTTTTGAACTTGCTAATGACTTCTTTGGTGTCCTCGTAGTCGTCAGAGTGTGGAATAGAAGTTGTGCATTCCGACTCACTTGGTTTCTTAGCAGCGAGACAACCATGTTTTTCCAACTGTTTCTGTCGTTTTGCTGCCTCTTCTTTTTCTTTTTTTTTCAGCGGCAAATTTTTATCTAGCTTCGGCGGTTGTTATTTTTTGGACTGTAGCTGTTTGCTCAGCTCATAAAGCTTTCAACATCACTGAATCAGTAAGAAGTGCAGCTTTACGTCGCTTTCGGCCTCGATTCGATGGTTTGCGCATTGGAGCTTTGGAAAATGGCTGAAAGTCTTCAATTGAAAATAATTGCTTGACCTATTGTGCCCCAAGCGTATGTTTCATATTAATTCCCGTATTTTTTCAAAACAGAAATATCGAAAAACCTACACAATGCTCGTGGTCAGCATTAATTTTTACGCCACTTGACCTTTTTTTACATTGATTAAATGTACAGTACAAAGGACGACACAGCACGCGAAAAATAAAACGACGCCGTAACTACTACAGCCGATCTACGGTAACAGCCGAAATGACAGTCGTGAACAATGTTCTCTACCGTGTATCTAATTCACAAAACATGACCGACCTCTGCAATAACATATCAAAGATAATGCCCTATACCTATTGTACCCCCATACCTATTTGACCCCATTCTACTCTACCGATGACGAAATGGATGCGAACGATTACGTGAGAGAAGGCGGACTGATTGATCCACAGTGCAGTGCACCGAAGAACGCAGCTTCATAACCAAGAAACAAGATCTCGACACGCAGTGGTAAACTGTATTATGGTAGTGAAATGTAATTTTCATTCCTTCATTTTGCTCTCATTTTGTAAAAACATAAGATCCACGGCTCAGTTAAGCCGTGTCACATAAACAATGAAAAAAAAACTCTTCAAACGCGGAGATGCAAAGGTATTCACGGTCTCCAAAACAACGTTTGCTACACTAACATTCCTTTCCTTCCCCGATAAATGAGAGGACATCACCTGCACCCTTGTTGGCATTTCAAAGTATAAAACTCTTGAAACATGCACATTAAGAATGGTTAGCTAATCCCAGGTCCCATTCGTTGATCCTCTGTGCAATTTCACTTGTTCTGGTCAATCACAGAGTAGCAACTACAAAGTCTATGGGCATCATGCTAAGCCTCGATTGTGAACGTTAAAACCTTGACAGTCTTTTAGGTACTCCATATTGACGGCTCTGTCTGAGATAGCTGTATTTAAAACTGTTTTCTAGGAATTGAGTTCTGTTTAATTTATGATACAGAGATTCGTTCAAAGACACAAGCCTTCAGCCAACTCCATCTGTTAAGAAGCTACACTACCGGTATATCCTATCATGTATGTTATTTAATCTCACTGCTTGCATACCAGACTTCCACTGAAAAATAATCTTGACGGGATAATAATAATCAGCCTGACATAAAACAACATAATTACTAGTTTCACACCATCCTTCGAACGCACGCACATGCCTTCACGGGATGAAATATGTATTAATGAGTGACTCCGTGTGACTAAATTATGATGTCGGCAAAGCTATAGTATAACAAGGATCTGCAGGATAGGCGGAACGCATCAAGCACGCAACGCATCCTCCTCCTGCTCCTCCTCCTACTCGTAATCATAATCTTTCGGTCAGCCGTCACGTACTGACAAGGAAATGCACACCACGCGCAGCATCGCGTGGCTTCCTTGTGCTTAACAGTTCCCATTCATAATAGTCTTTCTTCAATGGAGCACTATTTTTCCGTCATAATTGTCAATAAGTCAATCCACAGGTCAGCCGTTTGAGTTGTGTTTCGTTCTCTCCCTTCCGTAAACTATCTTTTTGGAACACGTCACAATCGTCGTCAGCAGCTGGCTCGGTTCGAATCGCACAGGTAGCGTAGGGAAAATATATAGCTGAATCATTAGCATAAACGGATGCTGCAGTAGCACCGCATACTTTGTTGTGTAACCAGGAGACCCCGAGACCGAGAAACGAGAAACACACAAAGAAGCAAAAACGGCGATCTGGAAGAAATGAGTCTAACGGGAACCAGAATTATAGCCATCGACAAAAGGCTTTCAGGCTATGCCCGGTCCAACCTATGCGATGACGATGGCCTATGATGGCACAAATCGAAAAGTCATTTCTCTTGATCTCCCAGCCATGGGTCTGGCTGGTGCGGTGAAACTCGGTGAAAAAGGTCACGTACGACTACTGTGGATTTCCAGTGTTGATATGACCATTGACTGGTCGAGTGCTGCACTCCACTCCACCTACTCTACCGATGGGACCAATTAGATGATCTTGCGTAAACCGAATCGGCGATCGTCTGTTACGGCTGGTTTGCCTTTTGTCCCTACTTTCTGTGTAAAATTCTTGGAAGGTAAGAGAGTGCTGCCGGTTTGTTTCAAAAAACTTCAAGCTTTCGACATAACTATGAAAATTCCAATTTTCCAACCAATTCATAAATTAAAAACAACAGTTGCTCGATCAACTCGTTAGTGTCAAAAAGTCCTGCTATCCGAAGTGACCCCTTTTGATATATTTACGACCCTCCCAATATCGTTCCAACATAATCTGAAAACGATTCCCGTTGAAACTGTCTCTATTCTCGGAATGTGTCTCCAATCTACACCCCATAAACGGCCCCGTCAATACAGATGTTCTGTGATGCCTAATAATAGTTTAATGGTGCCACCAGAAGCCATTTAAAGGGACCCCAACGAGCTTAATCTTCGAGTTATAGCTACCGATGATCTGTGCGTGATTAGGTAGGCGCGCTGTTGCAGCAGCGGATTGGATGAAAAATGACTGACTTCATCCTATTTACATCAGAGCAAAGCAATTAGACTGATGAGAAAGCATTTAAACTTTTGATTTCGATCGAGCGATCGAATTCCCATCTATTAGAGTATGAGGTGCCACTGCGGAATCACCTTGAAATTTTTGAGCCACCCAGCGAGGTTAAGCCAGTAGGGAAATTTAACCTTAAAGCTTTAGTTCAGTTCGATCGAATAAAACAGAGGCCGACAGATTTGAGGCATAAAACAAACGTGGATAATCTGGATTGTGTTTTATTTCAGAAACATAATTTCACAAACGATCGTTTCAATAGTTTGCTACCGACAGCAGTCTATATTCCATTCGGGTCAAGATCCGAAACACTAGCAGGATCGCTCGGCCATGAAAAAAGCAGGAGCTTATAACGAGATTGTTTTTTGTCCCACAATTTCTTCACACTGACTGGTGATGATACCTTGCATGTATAATTGCATAGTTGCACTTTAAAGCAAACTTATTTACGTAACTGCTAATTATGCTGCCGCCAGCAACTGATCCTTTCGATGATTTCACCGGCACAGTGTGTTGATGGGGGGAAGCATCCGTTCCGTTTCGATGAACTTGACTAACGAATGTATTTCGAAACCCTCCGCCGTAAAACTTCACCGCAAGAGTTAAGTCAAGGTGATCTTGGATGGAAATTAATGAGATGTTCAGCTAACTGAAGGTGTTAGGTTCCTCCTAGCTAGTCAGATCAGCTATTGTCATACTGCAGCGAAAGAAGATATGTAGGTATGTTGCAGTAGTAAAACTTGTTCCGTTTAGAAATTGGCTGTTTCGTTTTAAGAACGGTGGCGTCTCTAATTGTGGTAGCGAGGCGTAATTGTAACGACAGCATTTTAATTAGGATCCATTACCACGTTTAAAAGCTTTCGAGGACGTGACGTGAAAAAATCTGCAAGCACTCGTTAAAAACCCAACGGTTTGCAGGAACGATCGCTATTTATTGTAGCTTATTAAATTTGTAAAATCGATTGTTTTGACACAGACCTTTTGTTTATAGTGCCCATTTTCGATTGGGTGAAAATCTGAACTATCTAGTGAATTGGCACATTTTTAAGTATGCTATATGAGCGACCGAAACTAAAAGTTGCTTTAAATATTTTAGAATGTAAAAATCGAATAAACATTTGCATACAAATCGGTTTGGGGTCTCTTTGATGTAAGAGTCGTTTAAAAAAACCTTTAGTATAGCGGAAAAAATATATACGGATCTTACAGACGATTCTAGGTCAATTGGCCGAAAGCAATTTGGCGAATGGATTATTCGGCCGAATGTCATTTGACTGGAACGGCAGTGTGACCAAAAGGTCCGTTTGGCCGAAAGCTGTTTGGCAGAAAGGGTTATTTGGCCAAAAACCATTTATTTAGATCTATTGTGGTATTCCCCTTCCTTAATCTAAATGTACTATCTACTATGACATATCACTATTGAGGAGCGATTGTCGTTATCGTTATTGAGATACACACTCTTTCCAGTTAGATACACCATTTCGTATGAAGTGTATTACCTACTTGGGATATCAAAAGGTTCCAATGTTCCTAAACCGAGGACTCTTAGTCTGCATTGTATCAATGCACTGAATCCGCAGGCAGATGCTCTGATGTTTCATTTTCAGATCCGCAAACGCGGCATGTATCGTTTGAAAGCCTACTAATTTTCTTAAGGGGGGTGTGTAAAATGCCCAAACCGAAGGTTCTTTTAGTTTGCGATTTTGAATGCAAGGTAACAATGGATCTTTTATGTAATATTTAGATTTATTTATACATTCATTGTGTACATAAAGGGCGAACACAAAATTATTGCGACACATTCAACAGGGCTTAACTTTTTTACCATTGGGTAAAAATCAACCAAATTTTGCACACTTTCTCATTGATGTGTATTGTTCATATGCTGTCAAACTCGAAGTCGTGTTTTTCGATTCAACCACGGCTCACAGAAAGGAGGCTTGCTATTCCGCAAATTGACAGTTTTCGGTGACGTCAGAGAAATCGTTGAGATAAACAAACGAATTTCTCGAAAGTTGTTAATTGACAATATTCGAGCTCTTACGGTGGACAAAATAGTGTGCAATGGATTTTTGACGTAAATTACGCCATAATTACACTAGACACAGTGGATAATCAGTACATCTATGTGATTATTAGCGTAAATCGGGAATTTGGATGCATGCCATAGAAAACATATCCCACCGTAATTTTCTGATCATAGCAAAGGTTTTGGACATCCGCATAGCTTCCTTGTGATATACCAGGTGCCGATCATTCGTTAGCAGCAAACAATATATGAATTTCATGTAATTGTTTTCGCCGACGATTTCTATGACGCGCTCTCGTCAAATGTTTACACTCTAACGAGCTAGCCTAGTATATGTAAGCCGTGGATTCAACGAAAATGGAGGTGAACCAACGCGAGTCGAGAGAACAAATTCTTTCCAAACACCTGGAATTTCCTGACCTGTCGCTCCGGCAGTTGGGAAAAATGTTGAACATTCACCATTCAACCGTCTCCAGGGTGTTGAAGCGGTTCCAGGAGCGGTTGATGTTGGACCACGGCAAAGGAGCTGGAAGAAAACCGGGACCGGAGAACAAAAAGACGGAGGAAAAGGTGAAGCGGATGATTAAAGCAAATCCCAACGTCTCAAGCCGTGATTTGGCTAAAAAGATCGGCATGTCGCAGAGATACGTCCAGAATGCAAAGAAGAGAGCTGGACTACATACATACATGGTACAGAACTTCACAAACCGCGATGAACGGCAACAATCAACGGCTAAAACTCGGGCACGAAAGCTCTACGAGAAGACGCTGACAAAATATGGCTGCTGTGTGATGGACGACGAAACGTATATAAAAGCCGATTTTAAGCAAATTCCGGGGTTGGAGTTTTTCACCGGCAATTGAAGAAGAAGAAAATGTCGAAGTTCGCCTCCAAATATCTCATTTGGCAGGCCATCTGCTCTTGCGGACTGAGGAGTGAGCCTTTCGTGACAAAGGGCACAGTAAATGGCGAGAACTACAAATCTAAGTGCCTCGAGAAGCGCCTTTTGCCGTTCTTGCAGCTGCACGACGAAGCTCCGCTATTTTGGCCAGATTTGGCATCTCGCCACTATTCTACAAGTGTCCTGGAGTGGTATGAGGCCAATTCTGTCCATTTTGTTCCAAAGGACATGAATCCGCCAAACTGTCCGGAGCTGCGCCCGGTGGAGCAGTACTGGGCAATGATGAAGCGGGAACTTCGGAAGAGCAAGAAGACAGTCAAAGACGAGAAGGACATGTTAAGAAAATGGAAAAAAAAACTGAGAAACTGGTACAGGATGACACTGTACAGACTTTGATGGAGAGAATCAAGCGAAAATGCGTTGAATTTTACACTCAAGGCTCCATCGATTAACTTTTCTTTTGATTTTTAAAGTAAATATATGTATAAAACTACCCTAAAATTTTGGTTTGATTTTAAAAATTATAAGGAAATTGGCATGACATTTTCGGTGTCGCAATAATTTCGTGTTCGCCCTTTAAACAATATTTTCAGACACTTAGAGCCACGTGGAACGCCCATCCAAGAGTAGACGTCCTACAATTTCTACGTCGAGGAGCACCGCGGCGAACACGATATTGTCTGATGAAAAATCTCACATTTTTCTGTCAAATTCGCTCAATTTCCTTCAAAATAATACGGAGAAATATTTTTTTACTCGGTTTCTGTAGTTCATCGATAAGCTATACATACATGCCATCTCATAAAAAAATTAAGTCAATTCGTTGAGTAGTTTTTGTGTTATCGTGTTCGCCAATTTGAAAAAAACGCGGTTTCGAGAAAAAAGCCATTAAAGGATGTCTCACATAAAACTGCATCATGGAAAAAACGCTATAGAAAATGACCCATTGGGTGTTTCCTCTTGAAAATTTGAATAGAAGTAGTTTAGAGTGTATTGTTTACAATGTATTTTTATCGCTATCAGTTTTTCGAAAATTGGTTGCTGATACAAATACGCAAATACGCGCGAGTAATGCATGGTGGTTTTAGAAAAAGAAGTTCAGTATGGCCACCGAGATTGCGGGAGACTATTCTAGAGGTTCATTACTAACAATTAGGCGGATAAAGGAGAAGTCGTTTTTTTGCACGCCCCCCTTAAAGCATTAGGCTTATAAACTCGAAATGAATACATATCTTCCATCAATACTTCTCTCTCTCTCTCTCTCTCTCTCTCTTTCTGAAAATTCAAGACTTTATCGAGCTCCATGAAGGATATGGAAAATATTGCTGAATTTTCCTGTACACAGATATAAATGAAATGTATAGAAAAAAGCAGGTTATGTTAAAAAAAGGAAAATATTCACAGAATGTATTGACCAATAACAACAAATATTGTGAACACAAGAATAAATAAACAGTATTCAATTCAAAACAAACAAATCATATTCGTTTAGTCATGTATTTCTTTATTACGGATATTCAATCATTTTTGTAAATATTATTTTCGGCCAAATAACTTTTGAAACATAACCAGTCGGCTCATTGACATTTGGCAAAATGGCCTTCGGCCAAACGACGTTCGGTAAGACGATATTCGGCTAAACGGTATTCGGTAAAAATGCATTCGACCAAACGGCATTCGGCTAAACGGTATTCGACTAAACAGCATTCGGATAAATGGAATTTGGCTAAATGACATTCGGCCAAATTGCGTTCGGCCAAATGATGTTTGGCCAAACGGCCCGTTCAATCAATTAACATTCGGTCAAATGACACATTCGGCCAAATGACCCATTCGGTCAATTGGCCCTTTCGGCCAAGTGGAAGTCGGTCAAATAGTGTCCGATCGAACAGAATTTGGCCAAATTACCGGCCTTCCTTTCTAAATAGGTTTCGTTAACCGACTTTTAGTCTTGAATTTGTCGACATATGGTATTTTATGCGGTCTAATTATTTATTTTTGAACAGTTTCTTTACTGGAGATTTACCCTTGTCGACTTTTTCGAAGGGAGAACTTTTTAAGCGATTGTTATATGTCCGAATTTTACGCTTGATATTCGATTTTTACATACTAATATTTTAAAAGCGGGGTTCGGTGTTTTCGACTTTTATTTTCGATCGCTCGTATAAAATTGATGATAACCAATTTTGCCCTAAGGAAAAAAATTGGTAAAACAACACAATACTTTTTTCATGCGGATCATTTCGCTTGACTAGTTGTTTTTTAGAAACATAAGTTGTGTTTCCACTTCTGGGTATAGCATCAATCTGGGGCCAAGTTATTTCAGCTCTAAGTTAGTGTCGGATTCTGATCAAACGAAGTCGAAATACATTTCCATAAGTAACATTTTTCATGAAAATCGCCATTATTACATTCTACGACAGCCATCTAAAATGGCAGCTGCATAGTCCGATCAAATCTGTATAGGTCTTGCGTATAGTTCAATAATTGGCAATATTCTCTTCTGGCGGAGTGTAATATGGACTTCATTAATGAACACTACGTTTTATTATCCACAACTGCAGATGCCTTGCCTAATCATGAAATTGTGGCAAATTTATTTAAGAAGAAGACAAATTTTAATTTATCTGAAGTATCCTCCTTACGGATAGCAATCAGAAATCAGAACAGATTGGCTTAAATGGCACGTTCCCTGTGTGTAGTCGAGGAGTTTTGCCTCGTCGTGGCTTCTCATAATTTCCCTAATCGAAGGAAAGGAAAGGATAAGGAGGGACGAGTAGCATAGGAAGGATGGAAACTCACAATGAGTTCAAGTCGCCTGTGAGAAAGCCTAAAGCTCATTACAGCACTGAATTATAAACTTTAGAATGTTACTAAGTTTCGATCGCCCAAATACAGTTTGGTCTATGTAAGAACAACCGAAAACTCGAAATCGCAACTGCGTTGCTGCTGTGCAGTTGCATATCAGATGATATGAGGTATCGTAGTCGGATTCACAAAGATCACATGAAAATGACTCATCGCGCTGAATAATAGTTATGGGATAATTGAATTTGTAGTGACCGTTTGAAGCACTGAACAGCATATCCGAGCTAAGTGCCTTGATTTCAGCCTGACTTTCGGAGCAGAAGTTACAACTCCGGACAAGTTCCTCCTGAAGGGCCGATTGTAATTCGTACATAGTCGTGAAGATTTCTGCTTGGAATACAGTGCAATATCAACCTAGCGAGTGAAACTGTTCCAATATCCTTTCACGACAGTAGACACCAGCACGTCCCTTGATCAGAAAGCCGCTATTGTAACAGGTCACTAGCGTTTGTTGTTGTCTTTCTATATAGCCAGCCAACAACTCCTCTAGAGAGAGAATCTTCACAAGGAATGTCCAGTAAGGAAACTTACATGTGAGTGTATTTTGCTCTGAACAAAAATTTCTTCACCCCATGTAACCATTTGTGACCACAGTCGTGTACGAACGGTAGCAAAATCATCATGGTTACAATCCCAAAGACCAGTAACTTGTAGTCTGTAGGCACATGGTGTTTCTTTATTAAATCTCCGGCACTTGCGCGAATGTCTCCCCGAATGAGCAGCCGCTGGTGCTGAAAGAAGATTTCACTACAGTTTCTGAAAGTGTGGCACGGCGCGAGTGCGGTTAAGGTGTGTGTGTGTAATGGTTTGATATTTAGAGGGACTTCAACAATAGAAGTTATCATCAAAGCACCACGCAACGCCACTATTTGCAGACTTTTTTTTGTTAGGGGAAACTTTGCCACTGCGACTACATCTACTATTTGCTGATGGTTTAGCTTAGACTGGACCGTCATCAACTTTCCCCTCTCCCGCCATACAAGGAATCCGTGTGGCTGTATTGGACGTACAATTTTTGTGTAAATCCAATAGATGTATTTGGGCTTGAAATCCCTTATTATCGTCTGCACTGCCCGAAAGCCATGCATGCTTTCTTGTTGTCATCGAGCGGTAGGCGGCCATCTTAGTTTAGAAAGAGAC
The DNA here is from genome assembly GCF_030247195.1 of Topomyia yanbarensis. Classification (NCBI taxonomy): domain Eukaryota; kingdom Metazoa; phylum Arthropoda; class Insecta; order Diptera; family Culicidae; genus Topomyia; species Topomyia yanbarensis. Next base: position 183,328,340 of record NC_080671.1, on the reverse strand, counting down.
GGACCGCGATAATAAACAGTCGTAGTTTTCCAAGTTGTAGGGCAGTTTTCTGCCATGAATAACCTGCGACGGTCAAATCCCATCGAACGCACCGGCCCACGGTACGGTTAAAAATGTGGCTGCAGGATCGCCGTAGTGGAACACTAATCGCGAAGCATCCACTAGCGTTTCAAGCAAAATGTAAAAGATCAGAAGCATCGATCGTTCTCACTGTGGAAGATCAGTCAAACGAGGCCAGCTTTCCCTTACAGTCAATTACCAATGATAATGAAGCAAAGAACATTCTTCGGTGATGTGCAGGAGGATGGCGTGTGGGGGAGAAGGATGAACCACGAACTTGCGCGACTCTATGGTGAGCCAAGTATCCGGAAAGTAGCTCAAGCTGGAAAGGTACGGTGGGCGGGGCATGTTGTGAGGGTGCTGAACAACATCCCCACCAAGTTGGTTTTCACCTCCAACCCGGCAGGTACAAGACAGAAATGAGCGCAGCGTTCCCGGTGGCTGGACCAAGTGGAGCAGATCCTGTCGAGTATCGGGCACCTGAGAGGTTGGAGACAAGCAGCAACTGACCGAGTGACGTGGCGGAATATTGTGGAACAGATTAAATCATGTAAATATGATGTATAATCAGGAAATAATAATGACGCAGGGCGGACGTATATTCACTACGGTCCCGTAGATAGGGGAGTTTCAACAAATTTACCAAACTCACCTCCCTAACTAAGAAGAAGATCCGCAATTTCGGTAGAAGTCGCAATAGTTTGGGTCGCCCTGTCATTCAGAGTCTGCTGGGCAGTTAAATATAAGAGCTCGAGTAATGGGCAATCCTCCAGTAACAATTTGGACGATCTGTTGGGTAACTGTTCCAGAGCCCAGAAACCTCAAGACTGCAAGCGCAAGAAAGTGCTTCTTGTTTCAGAAACACATATATTGGTTTAATAGTCAAGAGTGCCTCGAGAGCAGCAGTAGGTGTTGTCATGAACGCACCAGTCATCGCAGCAGTATGTCAGTATTGTTTCAATAAATTTACTTGGATTTGAGCCTCCTCTATTTGCCGGTAGGATGTGTGCGTTGGCCGAAAGTCATGCCATGCTCTTTTGATTCTGAAATCGATTGAAGCAAACCAATTGAATTTTGAGTCAAGAATTACCCAACATACGAAACTTGATCTGCGACAAAAAATTCAGAGTTAAGGAACTGTTATGGACGAGTTCCGATTGTAGTCCGTTGCGTGAAAAGCCCCACTATGGATTGATGGATTAATTGGTAGCTTAACATGAAGATACTATTGCTCCACAACATGTAAGGCTGCTGCATCAGGAAAAAGTGTGGTAATGCAAATACCGGTGACCATTTTATGATCATCATCGGCGAAATCATATGTCGGAAACCCAAACTCGTTTAGTGTCCTCAACAAATCATCGGCGACAAAGTTCCATAGAAGTGGTGACAGCACATCACCTTGATAATATCTGCAGAAGTTAGTTACAATCTTTGCTAGTAGTCTTAACGATGAGCACAGATACCGCTTGCTAAGCATTGCGTGTCTTCAGTTCGTGACATATAAAAATATTCTAGAACTTCGTGCTGCTTCCAAAATGGTTTCGAAAGACACGTTGTCGACAGTACGTTCAATGTCAAGAAAAACCAGTGGTACTACACTTCCGCCGCTGATATGCATGTTGCATTGCATGAAGCGGGTGTTCGTCCTAGCTAACATTCTGAATGTAGTTATCGATTAAACGTTTCGCTGATTTCAGAAGGAAGGAAAGAGGTCAGACGAAAGTTTTTTGCTCCTCGTAGGTCGCCTTTGCGAATACACTTTACAATTATTCCCCACCGTGGTAATAGAATGTATCGTGCTTAAAAATTACGAATTAGAACTTTGTTCATAATATGCTTGTGGTGTTCATATTCTCTTTGAAGTGGAACTGGTGATTCTAGGAATTTAGGCATTCCACTAAGAGGTTCCTCCAGAACTACACGTAACCCGAAGCTAACAAGCCTATTGGTATGCTGCTACTATGAGTGAGTTTGTTATATCCATGTCACTTGGAGACTCAATCGTTGGAAACAGCCATAAAACCTAATCGCCAAACCCACTTTTAGGGGCCCAGTTCATATATTTGGGATTACGATATCTGACGATATCTAGGGAGGTGTTTAAATGAACAAACATAATGTATTTATGAACAGATAACGATGGTTCGAAATCATTGGGTACGAGTCAGTTTGAAATCTCACAATACCGTCAGAGAAGAGAGTTACATCTAACACCTCTTCCCTGTCAGACCGAACTCCGTTAGTAGCACCCGGGAAGAAGTTCTTTCACGTATCAGCTGTGATGAAATTCGCTTCTCCGTATCTCGACCTATTTTTTTAGACACGATATTAGGGGGGGGGGCGGAGTAGGCCAAGAGATAAATGATGTAAGTGAACTTCTATAGAGTCTTTGTCAGTACATGCGGCGATGGTAGTTTTAACGTTACCACTTGCAGCGGTGTGCTGCATGATGTTCCGACAAGCAAATGATTCTACTTAGTTAATATTCTTGAACATAGTCATCTCGCTATGCTTAACATGGTGCATTTGTGGGGTGTTCACTTCTACTAGATTGAACTGAATGTACATTTCTAGTTTCAAAGATGTGGATCCAATTTTGGCGCGATTGTTACTTTACGCATTTTCAAAAAATGAAAACGCTGGAAATATCGTTAAATATTATGCAGACAAACAAAAAAAACTTCAGAAATAAAAAAGAACACTTTTAAAACAAATTACTGCAGTAACATTGTAGATTCGACATCTTGATGCGCAACAGCAAAATAAATTGAATAAAACAGGCTCAAGAACTTTCTACTTAAGCAATGCTGAGGTTGAGCAGAAAAATTAAAAACATCAAACCTATAGATTCAGATTTCATATGTGTTTGATTTGGCGCAGCGCATCCCTTAAAATGTCCAGGAATTGCGCCTACAGTACACTTTAAAACCGAACTTCTCAATTCATAAGACAATGTTAAACTCACAGGTTAAAATTGGTGAGTACTAGTTTGGATAACCCAGCTATACATGCCGAAACACGACTTTCGACCCAGCAAATTATATCTCCAAACATGTATGTACTTTTTGTGGCAAACCTCTGGCATACTTGAGGTTACAATTGTGCAAAACCAATTTAATCACACTACTATGTTCGTTAGTCCCTATAGAGATCGTCGACCTGTAACTCTGTCTTCTTTGTATAAAAAAACACAATTCCATTAGGCGAGCGGCACCCAGCCGAGATGTGATCCCTTCTGAGATAATGAGGAAAGTTGTTTACATTCAACTTCTCATATTTCAACCATTATCACCGACCGTATTCCTTTGTCATTCCGAGCAGCTATCAGCGAAGCCCGGCGCAGTTCAAAATTGTAAGGCTTTTCTCCGTCCTTCGTGCTCTGTGTTCACAGTTTGTTTAGTGCATTCAAAGCAACAATTACTCGAATAAATCACCGAGATACATTGGATTCCGTTGAAATCGGACGATGATTTAGAGGCTAGTTTTCTACTTTTGTCTAGTTTCGTTTCGATGCGAGTTCGACGGGGTTAGCGCCCGTTCAACAGCTTCCACTCCCGGCGAGGAATGTGCCGTACTGTCATTGCACCAACCGATTTCTATACCGCCGCAGTAGCTCGGAAGGACTGTCCGAAAGGCGATGAAAAGCACTTACCTGAAATGAGTAGAGAAAGAAAGAAAGATTTAAAACACACTGAAGCGAGTATGACTTGAGAACATTTCACAAAAATTAGAATCATCTCGGAGACCGAAAAGAACACAGCCTCGTAAAGATCATAGCGGTTGATTATTCCACGGCACGTGAATTGCTCAATTCTCTGGGCACCAGCCGCTGAACGGGCCATCACCGGTTTGCTATTAAGAACTAGTTATACTCTCTCGTCTCGTGGATCTGGCGGGGCACGCGAAAATTACGCAAATATTTATCCTCTCGCAACGCATCATCGTCGACAGAGGTACTCGATTTGAATATTTCCCGCTAAAGAGCTTCTCGCGGTCTATGCCCGGAGGCCCTTGCGCTTCTTGGAATGGGGCTTGACGAGGGTCGCACCAGTAGAAATAAAAAATCATTATTCTCATTGTTCGCTAATAATGTAAGCTGATTTTGAAATTGCTTTCTGATGCTATTGTGTGTTCGGGTGAGAAGGGTCTGGGGGACGTGTATTTGGGCGCGAAGGAGGATGGAGGGAGCCAAGTAATGCTCTCTTCTGCAGAAAGAAATGTGGCCCAACACTTGAGGTCGTCTTGAAGTCAGTGGCCTCTTCAGCAGTCGAGATTGACAGAAATTGCAAAGTTGAAGTGAACATGGTGGAAAAAATGAAATAATGAAGTGGGGCCGTAAAAACGGTGTCTCTTTTTTATGATCTATCAGAGGTCCTCTACGATCCATTCCCCCCTTTCTAGAGCTGCGAAAGCAAAGCGTGCTCGAAGCTGCCATTTGAGAATGGGATGAAACCGTTTATCTAAATGAGTGGCTATCAAATTAGAGCCGGTTATGAGTGTGAGCGGATATGACAGATTAAGGTTGATTCAACTTCAATTAATACTATTCGCAGAGAGAGAGAGAGCGAGAGAGGACGGATGTACTACACGTCTTTCGGGGCTTTTTCACGGTGATACTGTGTGAAAGTTTATCGAATCTTGAAATTTGCGATAGAAATCTTGATAACTAACGGGTTTACGGATGAATTTGCTAGTATCGAGAAAGACCGAAAACGTAATAAAGCGATCGTTGATTTTAAGGAGGTGACCTGATTTAAGAGGCAAGAACGTAACTGTTTAGCGATTTATTTAGGAAGAGATTTAAGCAATAATCATATCGGAAATTTTGTCTTCTGTTTTACGAAGCTTGGTTGTTACATTCTCTTCCAGGATTGTTATTTCTTCATCCAATGACCAAATAGAGAAAAAATGTCCTAATGAATAATTGAACTTCACAAAACAAATGTAATCTGCAGATCACAGAGCGGAATTTGAATGGAAAAAATTGAAAAACAGCTTTCCATGAGAAGCACTGTTCCATATAACGTTATAATTTTAGAACAATATGTTTGTGCTACCGATCCGTGCTTACACAGAGGAACACGAGGCAAAATCGGTTGGATCAATCGTTTTTCAACGGCAAACAATTTTCTAGTTATATCGAAGTTTCAACCGAGTTATACATGTAAATATACAGTACAACTAAAACGTATACAATGCGCAAATATGCTATATTCGGACACAAGTGGAGGCTATATATCTATTCAGATAAAATTGGGTTTCAATAGACGATATCAACTGTAGACAAATGCGACTGTGGTCGGTACTTAGTCTGATTCCATGTAGCACGAAACCGACACGTTGTATACACTCTTATGACTCAAAACAGCACTATATACGATTATATTAGGCTTTTGGAAAATATTAATATAAAATAAAAGTTAAGAATAAGACACATCATTCGACCGCCTGTTTTTAAGAATGAGAATTACTTTAAAATTTTCGAATCCTACGTTCACTTGGTCTCGAACTCTGAAGCATCAGCTTACGTGCCTGCAACATATCCCACAGACCATTTGATAGGTGTGAATAGTTTGGGTCAAACTCATTGATTCTTGGGAAAACGATTATAATTATACTACTCTGATATACGACTTTGTTTATGCGAACGCAAGATAACTAATTCGTCTATTATAACATAGTTTTAATGATATCCGAAAGGTGTTGTAATAAACTCATACACATCTTCCTTGTACTGAAGAAAATGTACATATAGGTCCATATGTACATATAATAGTCCATGTCAAATTTGTATAAGCTAACGAGGTCATTCGATCATTTGCTCTATTATAGCAAAGAAGTTATAAATCTTCGCCAAAAACATCGATGACAATGCCACATTAAATTTTAAATAAATTGTAATAACATAAATAAATCATAAACTTTTGCTTCGCTCCTACAAAACATATATACAAGGTGGCGTAAAAAAACCATCTATATTTTTGCATTAGGAATTTTTCGTCAATAGATACCCAATAAATTGTTTGCAAAATTTATCAAATCATAGAAATAATTAAAAAAATGGCTGAATCAATCAATAATTATTTCAAAATTTACTTCAGGATACACTTTAGTTTGAACATGTTTCAAGTTCTGTGAATACTATCCACGCTTTTTATATTTTTTGTTCTGGTAATATAAGTACCTACTTCTGTCCTGCAATTAACTTAAGCTGTTTATAAACATATGGAAAAACTCATGATTTAAATTTTCGGGAATCGAATTGAAGTCTATAACAAACCAGCATTTCATTCGAAATTAGCCCCTCCCCCAATCTTTGTTTTACGACTCTTGGCGTACAATAATTGAATTAATTTGGCTATTACCGACCCACATTTGTTTAGTCGTAATTGTGTCATATTACTGCACTAGTAACGATCTTTGTGATGCATTATATAACTTAGTTTTCACTCATATACGAGAATCGTAAAAGAGTTATTGCAACGCACGAGTTAAGATAACTTTTGTATAATGCGTATACATTCTGATAAAAACTGTATGTTTATACGATTTTTGTTGGTCATCTTTGTTCGACACCTGGTTAACTGGGTTTCGCATTTCATATGAAATAGGACTAAAATGAAAAATACATGTTTACGTTGAATTCGGTTGAATTAGCTGAGAGTCTTTGGTGCACTTATTTATTACAAACAAGGAAGGCGCACAATTGAGTGATAGTCCAATTTGGTGCGAAATGGGAAATTTAATAGTCTGAGCAAAATGTGTATGATTTACTTTCATGTACTCATCCCAGATTTTACCTGGGTATTAACATGTATTTGTATTTGTCTTATTCACACCAATAGGCATTTCAAAGCTCCAATGGTGTTTTAATTCTAAACTTATTACTAACAGTCAAATAGTTGTAAAAAGTGTTTAATAACAATAACAATGAACTCAAAAAACTATGATACAAAATGGCTGGGAAATCCAGACGACATCGCAAAGGGATTTGTTCGTTGCTGATGAACAAATCCCTTGACGTATTCCTTCGAACAAGTGGGGGCTCCAAACTAATCAGCTGGCACCGGCTTTCGTAACTGGGTAGACGAACAGAATCTCTCCACAGCAGTCTACGAAGCGCAAAAAGCTTCGTTGCACGGGCTCAATTCTTTCGGCATCGCTATTATTGTTCGGGCTCCAAACTCCTTAGCTTAGCTTAGCTAAGTTGACCGCCCGTTAGTTTCCCGTGATTGATCAAAGTCTGTTGAAATTGCATATTAAACCAATTGTATGATACTTGGGAGCAGTTCATCATATTCAACGTGCAACTTAAAGAGACTAAGATTATAGTATGATCAATAACGTAGATGGCCACGCCCATGCAGGTCAATTTTGGGATGGGAAGGAATGTTAGTTCAACACTTGTGACTATTATGACCGAGGAATTCTCTGCATCATCCAGAAGTGTCACAGGATAGGATTGGTGTTAGTAGGTAGGGAGATGAATCAGGATATATCTTGGTAGATATTGTGATTTAGTTGAGTACTCACGCGCTTTGTCTTTTCATTTTAGATCAAAGTTTTCAGGTGTGCGACCTCCAGTAGAAATATGAATCCATTCAAATAGGCATTTTAAAAATTGTTCTTCCGTGGGGCGTAATGAAAGGATAAAGCCGCGTGGAATATGATAGAGGTCTATTCATCTGTAGACAATATGATCTTGGCAATATGTACGAAGTCGCTCGCGATCAATTTCCGAGAATTCGAAACGAACAATTTGAACTCCGAACAGCCGGCCATCGGGAGTAATGCTTCTTATTAACACTTCAATAATCATTTTTAAAGTTTGCAGTACAAAGAAAGCGTATAAATGTATAAAAGATATCCCAAATGAATGTGAAAAAATTCACTGCGAAATGTTAATGACAAGTTGGTATCTCCACTCTCCCTATCAGACACGTTCCCATAATTGGGTGAAATACCAATTGCAAACGACATATTTATTATGCGTAACAAATATAATAAACAATACGACAGGGGATTCCTCGGTGATCCAGAAGAAGACTGGATGGGAGAACCAGAGCTGCAAATTTTCAACAGGTAGTTTTGATCTTGAAGGAAAGACAAATCTCAAATCATGCCCTACTATGTTCAATTTGCAGTCTTTAGTTGGCATCATTCATTCAAACAGCCGAGCTGCTCAATCATTTTCCAATCATTTTCAATTTCATCGACCCTGTAAATATCACTCTACTGGGGTATCGACTAGGTTTTTCAAGCAAAACTACTCTGAACATACTTCTTGCTGTTCATGTAAGCTTGAAAACGCATAACATTCCAACATTTGACCTAAACTGGTATCTACAGAGCACATGACAACTTTGGTTAGTGAATGAAAAAGCATCAATTTGAAATGAAGACGTACGGTTTGGTCATGAAAATCCCGTCAACTTGAAAGTGAATGATTAATGGAGGCTTTGATTTTGAATCACAGTTGGGGTTGAATTGAACTAGAAGTTGGCATTTGAAAATGAAAATTTGCACCACTGGGGAGAACAGTAATACTAGCAAATACCGACTACCATATGAGCGGTGCAAATTCGAACGAGTGACGTAGACTGGATGATTTTGAAGAAAGGACCAGGAGTGCGATTTTACGATGTTTTAGTTTCCGATGGCCCAACATTTTCTGACAAAGTGAAGTTCTGGAATGTTGAGATTTTTATCACTGTTTAGGAAAGAAAAAAAGTATAAAGCTAGTGTCAGGCCTTCATGAGACCTCAAGAAGTCACTTTTAAAGGTATTCGTAAATGTAGATTTGTCGGTTCCAGATTTAATAAAAAAAATACCTAATTTAACACATCTACAGATCGCTTGCAATATAAGAAACTTTTTGTGTAATTCGACAGCTCCATCTTAGGCCGATTCAATAAATTTCCTACATGAAAGTTTCTTTTTAATAAAAAAAACCTATTTTAATCCACCTAGCGGTGCAATTGTGCCTTTCTCAATCATGAATCACGAGAATGTGTGCGTTGTTTATACTCATTAAAAACTTTTAAATGCATATATTACATTTTATTATCATACATCACATGACAACTATATACAAGAAAATAAATCATTATTCGAGTTCTAAAATTTTGAAAAAGAAAAAACAGCCACGGTAATATTGAACTGAAAAAAGGTGCGAAATCGACAAAGTCCCAAAAAGTCGATTTTTATAAAAAAAAAATTTCGAGATAACATAAAATCTCGACGTTTCATGCATTTTAAAGATGTTTGGCATCAAAAATACGAATTCGATTTCTGAAATTTCATGGGGTCCCCCCTTTGAAAAAAATTTTGAGTTCCGGCTTATATGGGAATTTCATGTGTGACCGGACCGTTCAGTCTATAATTCCGGAACCATACAAGCGATCCGTGCGAAATTTTACAGACATCTGTGGGGATAATATAGCTATCATTTGGGACTAAGTTTGTGAAAATCGGCCCAACCATTTTCGTGAAACTGAATTTGCTAGTTATGAAAGATGGCCGCTTTTCCCGGGTACTTCCGGAACCGTCTATGGTGGTCAATGTAGTCAACGAAAGTTTGTTTGGCCGTCGGTGACCTAGAACTGCAAAGTTAATTTATTTGAGAGACATTTAAGCGAAATTTTTACCTTTTTTGCTTCCATCGGAGTATCGGTTTGAATCACAATTTGCTATGTGATCGCACGCCACAACCCGTAACTCCGGAACCGGAAGTCGGTTGGGGATAAAATTTAATAGCCATTTACGGGGACGCAACATCTTTCATTTGAGACTAAGTTTGGTTGATTCGGTCTAGCCATCTCCGGGAAACCGATGTGACTGTTAGTCTGAATTTGGATACTTCCGTCGGGGCTTCCGGAACCGATGATGGTGGCCAATGTGACCAAAGAGACTTTGAATGGCTGTTAATGACCTAGTACTACAAATCGAAGCAGTTGTGGTCACATTTTGGAAAAATTTTCACTATTATACATTCATTGCAGAATTTCTTAAAATCGACATTTTCTGCGTGATCGTACTCATCACCCTGTAATTCCGGAACCGGAAGTCGGATCCATTAGAAATTCAATAGCAGCCTATGGGAACGTTGCACCTTTCATTTGGGACTAAGTTTGTAAAAATCGGTTCGTCCATCTCTGAGAAAAGTGAGTGAGATTGTGTTCGCGTACACACACACAGACGCACATACACACACATACATACACACACACATACATACACACAGACAGACATTTGCCGAACTCGACGAACTGAATCGAATGGTATATGTCACTCGGCCCTCCGGGCCTCCGTTAAAAAGTCGGTTTTCAGAGCAATTGCAATACCTTTCTATTGAGAAAGGCAAAAACGGTTATTAAACCAAAGCTTTGGAAGTTAAACCTTGGCGTGGAAGTGCCGGTATATTAATATATTCTGTTGCTTAGTGTAGTTGGTACACAATCGAGAATAGTGAACCAGAAAAGGTGACTATATGTCAGTGATTCACTAAATACAGAATGGATAAAGGTTATGATGTAAAACCTTAAGGTCCGTCCAGATTAAGTCTTCGGTGCGGAGCAATACCTCGACCTAGGAACTCCTTAAGTCTTCGGTACGGAGCAATACCTCGACTTAGGAACTCCTAGCATGTTGTTAGTCGCCTCTTACGACATGGGAGCAGTTCCCAGAGGTTCTATTCTTGGCTGAAATAGTGCAAAAAGATTTCAGCCCGACGGACACCACACGGCTTTATTGTTTGTGCTCCAAACTCCCCAGCAATACTCCAAAATTGTCCGCGACAAAGAGCAGTACTGCGAGTTAAGACAATAAATATCAGAGTTTAAAATTTTTGCATTCGTGACCAGAATAAGGCGATATTTTACCTATTTCGACCAGCAATAAAAAGGCAAACATGCGATGTACCATTGTTTGCTCTCCAACTTTTCTCGACAAGATGGCATTGGATCTCATCTTTTCGCGGTATAATATGAGATGATATTATCGCGCCTAATATAAAACTAGCGAATAACTAATGGTTTCGCAAAAATTCACAAAAATGAGTAGATACAGAGCCTTAGAAACAAAATACTGCAATAATGTGGGGAAATAAATCCTACAATGTAATATATTAATAATTTTTCTTGAACTTAATTTATCACGAGGTTCGCAGCTGCGAAATTATTGCGCTTCCATTGGGTCCGTGCCTACTAAGAATGAAAAGGCTGTGCGATAAACTGCTTGTCGTGAGAATAAGCGAATATTGTAACCTCTGATAAATATTCGTAAAAATCGGGTTGCTTTGCTAACTGTATAGGAGACGTGCTATTTAAACATAAGTTTTGAATTTAATATAACTCCTAAATCCTTCACGTGACTAACGCACTCAATTTCTGTAGCCAGTAGACGGAAGTTAAAACAAATCGGGTCTTTTTACGTGAGAATGAGATCACCGAGCATTTCTTCGGATTTATACACATGCGGTTCGTGCTACACCAATCAGCGAATTTTTCAAACTCTTGTTGGACCACCATTTTTTATGTTATTAATATCCATTTTTTATGTTTTTAATATCTGCACTATTCACGCTCTTTAAATAAAAGTAGAACTGCTGATTTTCTAGGCTTGTACATCGTTTTGTTTAACCTCTAATAAAGTGACCTATCGTACCCCAGATTTTAGAAATGTCGAAAATAAGTACCTTTGCCTTAATAGATGTAGCTTGAAAAATATTTAGCCGACCATAAAATCAATATTACCAAATTGTTGCCAGATGTATAGCTTTTCCAACGAGTGATTGTTTGTGTAAATCTGCGCAGAAATGCCATCGCTCGAGCCCGCCAAACAAAACTGACCTACTTGACACCACTCTACTCTACTGCTTTTAGTACATGCCGCCGAGAGAAAAAACGGTCGCTTTTTGTAACTAGGTTATGCCGCGACGAGTGTCGCCGCGCACGGATATCAAACAATGGATTGAAAGTGTGAACAGCGTTGCCGCGAACACATGTGGACCAATATGGCTGTTGCAGCTTTTATCGAATTAACAAAGGATAATGCACGGAAGTGCGGCTAGCAAGCGTGGGAAACATTTATACTGCCAAGGTTCGTGCGCAGAAAATTCTCAAGGGAGTAGTTTTGAGTTTTTTCGTTCCTTATATAAGGAAGGTATAGAAACCCTGAAAGGTTTTTTTCCAAGTTTCGGAGAGCTGAGTCTTGTGTCGACTTGGTTCAACAAACTGGGACTGGGCTGGCTCATGGTTGTGTTGGATTCTTACTGTGATGGTTTGTAGTAAGCCTACTGACTAAACCTAAACCTCTTGTTCATCCCGATCCTCATCCTTCGTTCGTGTTTTTTCCATTGATGCTGTTTCTTGCTTGCTGCCCAAACTTCGTGGTAAAACTGACCTGCTCAGATCAGCTGCAAATATTGTCACCTGCCGAGAAGTGAACCGATCCAGAGATGTCGAACATAACGACTTACATCATTTTACAACCATCTTTGCAGGGTTCTTTATCTTTCTTGGCGCTACTCGTTCCTAATTATCAACAAGCTTGTACTGAGAGTTTTCCGGCGGCGGAATTTCTCCCGATACCGATGCCCGTTTTTGTGAGCCATTTGGTTTTCAACCAGTCTTGCACAAAAATCACCCACGGTAAATTTCTTCGAATTCTTGTTGTTCGTTTATTATTTTTCCTGCTTGGCTGCTGGTGTTAGCGCGCTGATCGACACTTGCTGTGTAACTGATCTACTCACAATTATTGTTATTATCGAAACTTGTCGAAACGTGAACCGATCCAGCGATGCCGACCAACTTGACTTACATCCTTGTACAGCCACGCTCACAGGGTTTCTTCAAATAATTGTTTCTAGAATGACCGAACCCAAATGACATTGTGAACGGCTCGCGGTATAACTTTTTTATCTTGATCAGGAAATTTTCAAATTTTACAAAAGTAATTAAAAACTCTCATGGGAGGGGTTTGAACTCGCACAACCCTCCCCTTGCTCACGGGCCTGGTACAGCCTATAACATTGAATCGAAAGTGATGACACATACATATTTATAAATCAATCGATTGCATTAATGGAAGTTTTTAGAAATTCATTGAAAATATTTCAAAAAGTCATAGAATTACGACAATTCCCAATTTCCAATGAATTTCAAAAACTTTCTTCCATAAATCATAGCCTGCATTATTTGCAATCGATTAATGTGTAAATCAGTGATTCTCAATATGGGGTCCGTGGACACCTAGGGGTCGTGAAAAAGTTTATGGGGGTCCGCAAAGATGACCTTTTTCGGTTGGGTATAGAAATTTAAAAGTTTTTATGTAACAAACAGAAAGTAATATTTTGAATGCAAACAAAATCGATCTTCACAAACATTATTATATTGAGTAAATGAACCAGCCACAAAAACTTAAAAGAGGGAAAATATAATTTCGATTGATTTACCAAAAAATCTCTTTGACCTACAGTCATGTACTGTTGAATTGTTACTAAACGGGAAAACGGATCTTAATCTAAAGGAAGTGACATATATACAGTTACACCACGTGAGAAACTGTGTATAGATAATGTTTAAAAGTTCAACTCAGGCAGAAAATTGCATTACGAAGAACAACATGCAACACGACATCGAATATGATAACGTTAAAAAAAGATCCCGAATATGTGGATGACGATAAAATTGAGGTGCGCCTACACGACCTTGCGTCGCGCCTCAGACCAGAACACATTAAAAGGCTTTAGTCTAAATACGGAGTAGTGGAATCCATTACAAAATACGGAGAAGTTGAATTCGTTATTTGAGAATAAAATTTCTGTACCATTTCCAAAAGCGTTCGTGTTGTTGAAATGCGGTTGGCAAATAACGCTGTGCACCTCCCCTGGTCAGATTCCTGCGTGCCAGTTTTGTAATCAGACGGCACAATAACGGAAAAAATGGTTCTAAATCGCTACGAAAAATCAAGCTACTACAACCAATACCACAAAACAATTTTCATCAGATGTTGATAAAACAAAATAAATTGGCCAATAAATAACTGGTGCGCACTTTATATCGAAACTAACTGCCTGTACCGACAACAAACTATTATCGGCTGGTCTAGTTTCTCTAAACCAACAACCAGCACAGTAAATGACGATAAACGCGACATTTACGATAGCGACTTGTAAGAACTTCGAACAGCTCTATCGATCGGGTGCGCGACGTTTGGCATAATTACGTTAGGCATAAATACGTTAGGCACATATATGATAGGCATTAGTACGTTAGACATAATGGACCATTGGCATAATATACCTTGGGTATAATGGACGATTGGCATAATGTACGATGGGCACCAGTCAACCTAGCGCTTAAGCTAGGTTTACTGGTATTGGTGATCCTTGTTTAACAGTTAAGTGAGGGTGAAGAAATCGGCCCTTTCAGTTGTGAGTAAAGCCATGTCAAGTGATCCTCGAATTTTTCTCAAAATCACCAATTTTCATGAGGTATATTTTATTGTATAGGGATTATGGTGAATTGCTTTTGGTATAAATATTTCGTTAAAACTCCTTTTTTTCTTTGAGATATTAACCCTTAAACTTTATTGCATGATAAACTTTTAAATTTTATATCTCAAAAACTACTGAAGATAATTGAATAAATTTTTGTACACTTATAGAATGATATTAACACTATCTCACAAAAATATATCTATTGTATAATTGAGTAAATAACAGTAATTTTCATCTATATAAAAATTTCAATTGCATTTTTTTTGTGTTCTTCACGCTTAAAATTTTCAAGAAGTATGTCAAATTACGCAGCAATCCTTCACCTTCAATAATCTGTATAGATAATTTTTCATTTTAGTTCCTATCCAAAGTTATGGATGATTTTGTAACGGTGTGTTCCTTCAACGCATGGCCCACTTTGATGCAGCCCGCGAACACTTACATATTGGCAACGCCGTACGTCGCGACGTTCTAATGCGCATCGCTTTGGAAAAGCGTATCTCATGTCCAAAATTGCCATCTCTGATATTCGAGTAAAAAGACAAGCTTTTCTTTACGGATTATTGAGGGTAAATGTAAAATGGTAAATTTTTAGCGTGAAGAAAACAAGAAAAAATGCAGTTGAAATTTTTAAATAGATGCAAAGTACCGTTATTTACTCAATTGTACAATAGATATATTTTTGTGAGATAGTGTTAATATCATTCTATAAGTGTACAAAAATTCATTCAATAATCTTCAGTAGTTTTTGAGATATAAAATTTACAATTTTATTATACAATAAAGTTTAAGGGTTAATATCTCAAAGAAAAAAGGGAGTTTTAACGAAATATTTATACCAAAAGCTGTTCACCATAATCCCTATACAATAAAATATACCTCATGAAAATTGGTGATTTTGCGAAAAATTCGAGGATCACTTTACATGGCTTTACTCTTGTATCTAAACATTTAAAAAAGCAAAATAATTAACAAACATTATGTTTTGGAACCAATGAAAATTGCAGCGTTATGTATAACATCAGCATTAGGGTATGGATTTTATGTTTGTGAGGATACCTTTTTCGTCACAGTACACGAAAAAACTCTCCCTCATAGTATACAGTTTCCGTAGTTCCATTTTTGATGACCTCGATAATCAATATAGAGACAGCAATATTCATACACTCGTTAAATGACACATTCTTTCGAGACGTTTAAAACGATTTGACGAATCTTCATTCGTCAAATATGTTATAACTTTATCAAATGAACGCCTACATCAAAAAATTTAGAAAGTAGACAAGATTTCACGAAAGATTGAATCAACATTAACTGAATATACTGGAAGAGGATTGTTTTATGACCGATAATGCAACGTGACGTTACAACGCGTCACAAATTAGAACTTTCAACGTATTTCAATAAAAGTCAAATCATCAAATTCTAGTATATTCAGTTAATGTTGACAGAGTCTGTCGTGAAATTTTGCCTACTTTCCGAAACTGTAATAAGTTTTGATGTAGGCGTTCATTTGATAAAGTTATAACATATTTGTCGAATGAAGATTCGTCAAATCGTTGTAAACATCACGAAAGAATGTGTCAAATGAGTAATAAAATGCGTCATTCTTTCTTTCATGAGTTGTTCTTCAAGGTTATATATTTTCTTCTTGGACAATTACACCATGCGTGCATGTAAGATCAAATCTAACTTAATCCATTAATTCCCAACTTGTTTCTAGCGTTCATAGGGTTTAAGAAAAAAAAAAAGGAAAAACTCGTTTTGAAAACCACCCGTGCTGGAGGCTGCTAGTAAGTAAGACTAGTAACTGGGACTATTGCCTTTCATTTAAGCGCTAAAAGCTATAATTATTCTCCCTAGAACTGAAGTCAATGGTATTAGTCTGATAGAACACCGCTGGAGCAGTGCTACCAGAAACATTTTTATTTAGCGTTGATAAATGAAATTTTGATATATCTTAGTTATTTCTCATTATTATTGAAAACTACTAAAACTTATCAATTTTGACCATCTTCGACTATCTGTTCCTATCATATAGATTTATATCATAAATAAATCAAAAGTTATGGCTGTTAAAAACGTTGTTGATTATAAACAATATGGGCATGAAAGGATTAATGTGTGTTATTTATACCCTAATACAAATGAGACTGATTTTAAACAAGAGTGTTTAGCATGTTTTAGCCATGTGAAATTTATCAGTTGTTTGCCGAGAGATTAGCGCAAGCTGAGTTTCCGCATACCAAGCATTCGTTCTGCAAAAATTTCAAACATTTGCTATCTTACCTAAATCTAGCCTAAATGTCTGTTATTCTTGCTGATATTAAAATACACATATTCGTTGTTGTGATGTTATAGTGCAATTCAAATAGAACTGATCAAAAACTCTTTTGAGGAGGAAAAGGAAAATCATTGTAGGTTATGAGAAGATCGGAAGTATTTTTGTAAACTAACGAAAGTTCCATGAACCCATTATAGGTTTAGGCTGTAAAATTCAACAGTTTATGGATTCATGAAATTGCCATTCATGAAACTTAGAGATTTTATCTAAGAAATGGTATTTTTGGGATTCACCTCGAGCGAGGTTTTATAGCATTCCTAGAAGGTGTTAATTTTGTTATACAACCTTCCCATCATTACTGCAGCTTTCAAACGTATCGCTATCACAGTGACTATAGCCGAAAGCACTTTATAATGCTCTACCAACATTCCAACTATAATTTGGCGAACGTCCTGCATTGGTCACCAACGGAAGATGGGTTCCCTAGCTAGAGAACGCTACTCCCGTTAATCTTTCAGTATGCATTCTGATCCAACGAAAATGACCATCTGTGGCATCGGTTTGCGAGCTAGTTAATAATAATGGCATGCCATTAATAAATGGAGATCACTACTATTTACATGGCCTGTAGCCACCATGGCCAAGGGGTTGCCATAAACATGTTTGTGGGTTCAGTGTCCAACCCGACCCAACAGCAGCAGCTAGGTCCAAGATCAACGGACTCGTCCGAAAAGACTTAATGAGAATGCATGACTCTCACTCGCACTCATTGGAACTGTAAGGAAAATAAATGACTTGAGGATTGTTCCTTCTAATTGTCTTCCCTTGGATGGCTGGTCCAAATGTGGTCGGTACCAACCTACATACCTACCTATTCGGCGTTGAAGTGGAATGTTTGCCTCTGGATGGTGTGTGCGATAGAGAAGACGGCGGGGGTGGATAGGTAAGAGGCTATCTCGTTGGATAATTTCCCCGAGGCCACGTGTTGTGGTTCGTTTTTGGAAAGTACACCAAAAACCAATAAACGTATTAGTTACGGCTCTCGTGTTCCCTGATGAGCCTATGCAAATATGGACATGGCTGACGGGATGGGGAAATTGAGTGAAAGAGACAAAGCGATAGGGAATCGAACAAACATGTTAGTTCTGTGGAAGATCAGTTCCATGCCGTTGCATCTAGAGAAGGCACACAGACTGTAGGGTAGCTAGCAGACCGGTCTGTAGTAGGCTGTGCAGCGGCCAGGGCTAGTTGATAATTGATTTTAAAAGGTTTGTTTTTCTTGTTTTCCTACTGCGTTCGCTCGGGTTTTGATTAGAGCGTGCGCTCGAAACTTCCCGCGTTCTAGGAGAGAGGCAACGATCGCTTGACCACTGGGCGGAAATTGCTCGTATTCAAGGGCCCTCGATTTAGCCGAGAACGAAGAAATTGCCAGCTGTGATGAAGTGCAATAAAAACGTAATTAAGTGGAAAGTTTCTCGGTTTTTTTTCCCGAGTAGATACGCGAGGCTCAAACAAACGAGAATTCTTGCTAATGAATCTGAATGGTTGGGAATGCGTTTGATTAATTTGGAATACACCTATCGCCGGTCGTTGGTTGTATTTAAAACAGAACGAGATATAATACATATTTAAAAAATAATTAAATTTAAATTAACAGGATTGCTTGTAATTATATGCTTCGTTATCGGAGTGATTTGATTTGGCTAACCGTGCAAATAGCACATTTGGCTGATTTTTGGTGCGCTTTATACACCACGTGACAAGAAAAGCCGATCCCCGCTTTCCCACAGTGAACAAGCGTGGACAGTTCTGCTACCCTCATCTTATGATGTCTAGAATTACCCTAGAAATAGTCTAGAAATATGATGACATAATTTGGAAAGCGCAACTTTCCAGTTACCAAAAGCTTTCGAATCCCCTTGAAGGTCGAACATTCTCCCGACTGAATCTATAGAAGTCGAAGCCGCGGTAATTAACCTCGATTACACAGTAAAAGAAAAGAAATATAAAAGTACTCATTACACATAATAGCACATTCATCACAGACAAATATACGGATCGTTCCGATCAGATCATTCCTTTTGGAGCGAATCGAAGAAACAGACCTACACAAATCAGATATAACAGATATCCATTAACACCTACAATTATTCAATTCGACCTGAATCATCATCCACGGTTCCTCCGAGCTCCTTCCAAAAGTTCTAATGAACTGAGTAAACCAACCTTCTCCGACCCCTTCCTTGGACCCCTCCGGTCCGGCGCGCGTTGGTAAACATGCTGGACCAAGCCAAGCTGTTCAACCGGTGGTGTAGAGAGGAGCCTGCTGGCTGGAAAGTTCATCGCTCCTAGCGTTCACCCACCTGCGCTGGCATTCCGCGAATGTGGGCACATGTTTTGCTATGGCTATTTGACGCCACATTAGCCACTCCTCAATCGATATTCTGGCCGCACGGCTACGAACGAAAAATACTATATCGATGATAACTCAATCGGTTCGTCTGAGATGTGGTTGTTTCGCATCTCGGAAGGTTTGAGATTTGCACTCGAGCGAGCGTGTCGAAGTGTCTCCATTACGACCCGAATTGCGAGCTATAAAGAATGATGGCCAAGACGACGATGATGATGACGACGGCGACGATGGCGACGCAAGCCAGTTGTACCATAAAAGGAGTGAGTACGGGTCACTGGCAGGGTGCTCTCCTGATTGTTTGAGTGGTGAGTTTTTTTTCAGAACGGTTTTTGATGGAAGGAACCGAAATGGTAACGGGGTTTGTATCGATAAAGACGTCAGCAGTTCAAAGGCATTGGATTGTAGGTTATTTTCCGTTACGATTGTTCGTTAATGAAGAGACCATGAGTAAGACTTTTATCCAGGCACTAAGTTTGATGAAGTGTGCCAAATCGACATTCATTACCGTTATTACCGATAAATATTTAGATGCGCGAATAGCGTCAAAACTGGAGAAAAGGGCAAGGATCGTTTGACCTAGGCTGATCGACACAATATGGTTGGGAAGAGGGGGTGGGGCAGGGGGTTTATTTTGAAATTTTATTAGGAAAGCTCAATAGCAAATAATATGACCTCAAATCAAATTGGTTGGAAATAATTGCTTAAACCAAATGTGTTATCTTTGTTTCAATGGCACAAATGTGTTATCAGAGAGTGCAATAATAATACTATGATGTTGTGTAATTTTGTTGAAACCTACGTATTTATTGCGTCAAGAAGAATTTCCGAAATGTATCCATTTTTTCCTGTTCTACAATGGTGCAGTCCCTAAATTCGTTCATTAGACACGGCTCAATGTGTCAGCTTTGGGGATCCGTGTGTATTTTATCTATTTACAACAAATAAATAATGAAATGTACATATTCGTTGTGCATTCGTACGAAATTTACCATTGCATGTGGAGATAATAGTAGCTTTTCTAAAGCGTCAGACGATTACACTGAAGTTTCTGTATTTATTTTTGTTGTGATAATGGTGCTCTGTTGTTCATTTCAGAAGTGCCCATTATTACTTCATTTTCCCCTGATTAGTCTTTGATATTTTTAGATCTCACGTCATTCTTGTCCCTCCATCCGTATTATTGATGTTTTTACTTTGTTCCGTGGTCTGGACCCATGCATAAATGCCCCCTTTAGATAAAGTCCCCTTATACTAAAACGGATGTCGAACACACCGAGTTCTGGAGTATGCCCAGAACTCGGACTTTCCGGAATTATCGATAGTGGCCAATATATTCCAAGAATCTTTGATTTGCTATCAGTGATCTAGACCTGCGAGTCGAAGTAATTTGATGTTCATTTCAATAGATTTTTACCCTATAAGGTATTACGATCGCACCGGTTTATATGAGAAATTCCTTTGTGACTGCAATAACTAAACTATAACTCTGGAACCAGAAGTCAGAACTGAATGAAATTGAATAGCAGTTCATGGGAACTATTATATCTTTCATTTGATATCAAGTTTTTAAAAATCGGTTAAGAGTTTGCTGGGAAATAGATGTGACATTAAATCGGGAACTTGGCGAGGTCCCCGGGTATCAAGAACCGTCATAGGAGGCCAATATGTTCTAAACTACTTTGATTGGTCATTAGTGATCTAGACCCGCAAATCTAAGTAATTTTGGACATATTTGAATTTGTATTACATTATTTGGAAATCATAGAGTTTACATGGGAATATGCTGTGTAACTGCACTCTTCAACCCGTAACTCCGGAACCGGAAGTCTGATCAACTAAAAATTAATTCATCTTATGGGAGCGATCATTTGAAACTAAGTTTGTTAAAATCGTTATCAAATTATTTGACACACACATACATACACACCAACCGGAGTGCCAACCAAAACATCATGATCGACGCCAGTAGCATTCTGATTATGACATACTGGCCATGGCGAACGTCAATGGACAGGATACGGAACACGAATTGGTTGGCGACTTTGGGCTGACAGGTGTTCTGTTCTTCTCCCTGAGTAAGGAAGGATGACACCGACTTGAAATGGCGAGGCTGCCTCCCTTCCAACAAAACCCTGGCAGGTCTCCGGGTATGTTCAAAACTCTCCACCATTCAGTTGGTGGTACTAGGTTCGGTTGAAGCATTCCCGGTTTTACGCCGATCCGGCTCTGAACACTACTCCCCACGAAGGATAGTGTCAACCCTAGTTTTAGTATGTATAGATAATCATGGGATTACGAGAGGCGACTATGTACAACGAGTGGAGATAGCCGCCCGGAGTTGCGACCCAACAAAATGGAGACATCCAGTAAAACAAATGAGGAGGACGCGATTGCGTTTGCAAGGAGCGGCAAGCTGCAGAGATCACCGGTTACGCCACTGATAGTCACAGCGAGTACCAACAGCGGCTTGGTACAGAGTGAGCCACGAGGAAACCATGTGAGATGGGGTTATCGAATCGAGTGTTCATCTCGAGAACAGGTAGCGACACCACCCAGAATAACCCACATCTCGGGAAGTCGTACTTGACAGAGGTGAAGAAAAAAGTCGATCAGCTTTATAAGTTCGTGAATGACAAGCACAATGTGCACAAAAAGGTGAAGCAGCTAGTGACGAGTATCAAATCGACCGTAACAGCTGCTGAACGCGAGCAGAAGGCGCTCTTGATGAGAGCTGAATCAGCCGAAAAATGATGGAAGCCGCAGAACACGCGACAGCAGAAACTGAGGTGACACCGAAGAATCACCACAATTCTCATTCGTTGAAAAGAGTGAGAGACGCACGGGGAGAGCAAGAGCACCCGAAAAAGCGGAAGAGCGAGCTGGATTGTTCTTGCGACCAGAGGAACGTTGGAAAAAACCGTGGTTGGCGCACCGTAGGAAGCCAGCAGGCGAAGCGGAGGGAACGGAAACAAAAAGAAGAAAAGGAGAAGGAACAAGTGAAGAAAGAGAAACGGGAGCTTTCTCGGGAGAGGTGCACTGATCATCGAAACGAACGATACGACGTTCTACGCCGCTCTTCTCAAGAAAGTGAGAGAGTACCCTGAGTTGAAAGAGCTGGAAGAGAACGTCGTTAAAACGAGACGCACTCAGAAAGGCGAGATAATCTTCGAGATGTAGAAGGATCCTTCCGGCGATCTACCGCGAGCGCGTTGCTAACTTCTTGGGCAGCGAAGTGAACGTGAGAGCTCTATCACAAAAAGCCGTATCGAGATAACGACCGTAGAGGAACTGAAGGGTGCACTGACAGAGCAGTGCAAACTGGACGTATCGGCGACTATCAAGATTTGGAAATCGTACGGAGGCACTAAAACGGTGGTGATTTGACTACCAGTGGTCGTTGCCAACAAACTGGCGGAGACGATGCTTTAGGTGCTTGGACCTCGGACATCAGGCGAGGAACTGCAGAGGCACGGACAGGTCTGCACTGTGTAGAAAATGATGAGGAATGGGGCACGTTGCTAGAGACTGCACGAAGCAACCAAGGTGCATGATCTGGAGGATGGAAATGACCGCACGACGGACGGCTTCAAATGCCCTGCGTACAAAAAGGCGAAGGCAGGACAAAAATGATGGAGATAACCCAGCTAAAACTCAATCATTGCGACATTGCACAGAAACTGTTGTGGCAGTCAACAACAGAAACGAAGTGTGACGTTGCAATTATTGCAGAGCCGTATCGTGTTCCTCCCGATAACGGTAACTGGGAGCTGGATAGTGCAGGGAAGGCTGCAATCCAATTAAAGGGGGGGGGGGGTTCCTGTTCAAGAGGTGGTGGATAACACACACGAAGGCTTCGTGATCGCCAGGATCAACGACGTATTCGTCTGTAGCTGCTACGCTCCCCCAAGATGGACACCAGAGCAGTATAATCGGATGCTGGACGCACTAACTGACTCGTTAGTCGGATGAACGCCGGTTGTTATAGGACGCTTGAGCCGTGGAATGGGGTAGCAGGCTGACCAACGTAAGGGGTTACAGCCTATTGGAAGCACTGGCAAGGCTGTTCAACGAAGGTTCTGTTAGCACATTCCGTAAAGACGGCCGGGAATCCACCATCGACGTAACATTCTGCAGCGCGTCGCTGATGGATAGTGGAGTTCCACTACACCAATGTTCAGCGGAATTGTACTGTAACGTGGAGAGTGAGGACTACAAAGCGAAAATGGAACATACATTCCGGGCGGCCAGGGCCGCTTTTAAACGCGAGATAGTGCTAAGCAAGTCCACCTGCTACAAGGAGCTGGGTCCAATGAAGCCAGTCGAAATGTGCTCTGACAAACTGAAAAGTATCGTGGAGGGTCTTTTTCCGAGAACGATCCAACCGCATGGTCACCTACACCGTACGTTGATGCAGACGGTGGAAATGCTAGTGACAATCGAGTCTACAACGATGAGCTTTCTATATAGTGGTAAAAGGGCTGAAAGCGAAGAAAGCTACCGGACCGGATGGTATCCCCAACGTGGCACTGAAGACCGCGATCCTGGCGTTTCCGGACATGTTCAGGATATTCCTACAGAAATGCCTGGACGAAGGCTACTTCCCGGATAGACAGAAGATCGAGAAGCTGATGTTGGTGCCAAAACCAGGGCAACCACCAGGAGATCCAGGATCGTATCGGCATATATGCCTGTTGAACACTCTTGGTAAACATTTGGAAAGTGACATTCTCACAGTCTGACGACTTACACTGAAAGTGAGAACGGAATATCGCAGAGGCAGTTCAGGTTCCGGAAAGGAATATCGTCGTTGGACGCCATCCGTGCAGTCATTGAGAGCGCGAAGAAAGCATCGAATGCGGGTTCCGGACTATAGGTAGAAGGTTCTGAAAAGTTACTTCCAGAACCATATACTGGTCTTCGAAACGAACATGGGGAAGAGGTCGATTAGGGTCACGCCGGGAGTGCCTCAGGGCTCCATACTCGGCCCAACGCTCTGGAATACAATGTGCAACGGAGTGGTAACACTGGAACTGCCCAGGGGAGTGGAGATCGTCGGCTTTGCAGATGATGTTGTCCTAACGATAACGGGCAAGACCCTTGAGGATGTGAAAATGTTGAAGGCAGAGACAGTAGGCATCGTGGAAAGCTGGATGGCTGACGTCAAGTCCTATCGATGCTTGCGGTGAAGCACCTGGGTGTGATGGTTGACGATCGGTTTAATTACAACAGCCATGTCGACTATGTATGTGAGAAGGCTGCGAGGACAACTAACGCATTTGCAAGGATCATGCCGAATCACGGAGGATCAAGAGGCAACACGAGACGTCTCCTGGCGGGTGTCTCATCCTCAATACTGAGGTATGGCGTACCGGCCTGGGCTGCTGCGTTAACCTCAAAGCGAAACCGGACGAAGGTAATAAGCAGGTTTCGCCTAATGGCTGTTCGTGTCGCGAGTGCGTACAGAACGATATCGTCGGAGGCGGTAGGCGTAATAGCTGGGATGAATCCATCTGCATCACTCTGGTTGAGGACGTGGAATGCTACCAGCGGAGAAATGCACGTAATTCAAGGAAACTGGTCCAAGCGGACTCGTTGGCTAAGTGGCAGAAAGAGTGGGACAACGCTGAGAAAGGAAAGTGGACCCACCGACTCATCCCAAATGTGTCTGCATGGGTACATAGGAATCATGGAGAGGTAAACTTCCATTTGACGCAATTTTTGTCCGGGCACGGAGTACCTGCATCGGTTTGGATACGCTTCGTCACCCCTTTGCCTGGAGTGTGTGAACGTGCAAGAGACACCGGAACACGTGATCTTCGAATGCCCTAGATTTGATGAAGTCCTAATGTGACAGGAACCCACAAAGTAGCGTCATTGGATAGAACGCAGCCAGGAAACCGCAAAGCGGTTTTCGGGAGAAATTCCGCCGCCGGGGAACTTTCTGACGGTGAAGACTAAGTCCATCACCGGGGACCAGTTGAGTAGTACGCGACATAGCACCGGGTTTGGGTCGTCGGGGTGCCAGTGAACCGAACGTCAAGCTTCACCGGAATCACCGGACCGACCTTTCGGGTAGCTCGTGAGTAAGCTAGATCCACCGCCGGGAATTAGCCCGAGTAGACCGTGTCGAATAACTAGCAGTGGGTCGTTGGGACGCCAGTGAACCGGAAGCTACGCTCCACATGGAATCGCTGGATGGACCTCTGCACCTACTTGCTGGCCCGTTGGGTAGGCTAGGTCCACCGCCGGAGACTGGACTGAGTAGACGAAGCGGGGAGCTAAATGGCTCACAGAAAGTTACATCGGGAGCAATCTACCGCCAGGGAATTCACGGTAGTGTAGATTCACCGCCGTGGACTATCCGACAGAATCCGTCACGAAAGGGGAGCTAATTGGCTCACGAAACAAACACCGGTACCGAGAGAAATTCCGTTGCCGGGGAACTCTCAGTCGGAGTAGGATAATATCCGAGTTGATCTCGATAAAGCTGGGAGCTAAATGGCTCAAGGAAGTGGGCATCGATGTCAGGGGAAATTCCTCCGTCGGGGAACTATCGGTCAGAGTAGGGTGAGTGCCTTACGGAAACTTGAGCTAAATGGCTCAAGGAATCAGCACCTAAACGGCTCACGGGGCCGAGAGCTAAACGGCGACGTAATAAATGAAGACAAGAAGCGAGAGAAGAGTCAAGAGTTAAATCAAAGCTTATAGGTCGAGTCACTCCATGAACCAAGTGGGGCTCAGAAATAGAGCAGAAGGTGAGAAGAAGTACCTTGACGTAGTTCCGTGGGGAAGAAGAGCGTGAAAAGTAAGAATTGTTTTTATTGGTTAGGCACGAACGTGAGTCGTGAGTCCTACACAATGCCAATGCACTACAGGCCAGGTCATTGAAGCGTTTTAAACCTTAATAAAATAAAACACACACATAGGCACACACACACAGACATTTGCTGAATTCTACGTACTGATTCGAATGGTATATGACACATATTGACACATGGGATTATATTGACGATGTTCAGAGTGATTGCACAACCTTTCTATAGGAGAAAGGCAAAACGGTAAACGTTGTTAGTGAGTTCCATGTATTTTTAGCCAATGGGATTCGATTATTTAAGCAATGTCAATGCAGACTCAAGAGGATAATTGAAATGTCGAGTTCTTGGTATAGGTGTTCGTTTGGTTGTGCCGTGATCACATATTTTCATTTGAATGTTGCGTGATCCTTTCTCGATTGCATTAGAGTGACTTTTGGCATATTGTAAGTGAGTGTGGTTCTTTAATCACGTATGCTACCGTAATATAAATAGATTTGTGATGATATTTGCATTATGGTGTAGGGCTCAAGCGTTTCTATATTAACGTGTTTGGACGTGCGGCGTTTGTTTGCCGCGTATGCTAGTATGTATACATCCGCGCGTGTAGAAGTTCGTATATAATGCCGTGTGATCATTAAAATATTCACATGTGCTTTTGTATGTATACGCAGACTATGATACGTATGGATGATGTAGAATAGGGCGTTAATAAAAATGGTCATTCTGAACATTCAAATTGGACACACCGTGAAAGCCCCAGTATCCCGTAAAAATATCTTGTAAAACCTAGCCCATTTTGGCACGATGAGGTATTCCGAAAAAGTGGTCAGACCTCCAGCTGCGAAAATTCACCACAGAGGGGACTCTTAGAAATCCCACAAATCGAACCCTCGACACTAAATGTCTCAGAAATGCATGGAATATCGAGATAATATTCATCCCGGAATAAAACCTAGCCCTGAAAATCGTGGACCCCTCACGGAAGTCTTCTATTTTCAAGAATCCCCTCCCGCTTTCGGTTTGACACCAGATATCGACATCTTACGTAGCTCCAATACATTCGGCACAAAATAATCATAAACCTTCAAACTCAAGTCCTATTCAAACCTAAAATCTACCGAAATCCCAGAAAGACGATTCTACTAAAAAAATGTCCCCTTGACATGATTGCGACCCCAAAAACCAAAAAGGGACACGAAACCGCCGTAGGCAAAAAGCCCAGAAACCCGGCCGCTTCGCGTCAACCCTCAACCATTACCATAATGATCCGTTCCCAAAGATTATTTTGTATATTGTGATCTTTGGGACCCTGACTTGGGATACTGCAAACTTAAAGAGTCCCAATGCCAGGGGCCAATCGGTAAAGCTCAGGCATGTTTTCTTTTTCAGTTCGATACTCGAAAAATAATTTAATGTACATTTTGAAATGGTACACTTATTCTGACTTATTTGAAAAAGCACAACAATATTTCAGTGCCCCTCCTAATATGGGCGCCCTTGACGGGGAATAACCCTGCCAACCGCACGTTCATTAAAACAAGCTCAGCATTTAAGTGACTAATGTATTTCTATTTCCATCCAAATTTTCCTATTCGTTTCATTGATAGGAATGATTTTCGTGAAGATACTGTCGTAACTGCAAAACATAGAGCATTGGACTAACATTTCCTTCCTTCACCAGCAAAAATAGTGTCAGTGGTGGTAGGCGTTGTTATCGGTTATTTCATGAAATTGTGAACACACACAACGTCGGTCTGCCTAAGCAAAGTTAAGCTAAGGTAACGAGATTATAAATACTTCTATTCAATCAATTTCCGACCTTAAGAACCTCCCGCTAAGTTTCCCGAGAACCGACCACAGCGTGTACCGTCTGGCCAGGGTCCGTACAGGGATAATTACGGATATATCGACACATAACAATCAATTACACTCAATACGCAATCAAAATCACATCCCGCGCCGATTTCCACGGCCATCTGCTCCGGACTCGTGCTGATGCGGGAAACGCAACCTGCTCAACTCACCGGAGCAGCAGAATATAATCACACGAATCATCTTGAAATGTTAATTAGGAATCGCCAGAGTGATATCAACCAGCCAGAACCACTTATGTACGTACATACATACATACTGACAGCGGACAAAAGAAGAAGAAGAAACAAAAAAGGAAGTTGGGAGAGCGAGACGGCACAACTAAAAAATAAAACGTGTGCAGGGTAATAACAACCGGATTTCTGGCGTTCCAGAAGCGTGTGGCTTCCTTTTGCAGACCCCCTGATCATAGGAGCCTGTGCGTGCGTGCTGATCGAGCGTAGTCAGATGATTGTAGGTAGGTACGTCCGGCATCGACAACGAATCCGGCTAAGGACGTTACAGCAGTGAAATTAAATTCTGACTGTTTGGAAGGTTTGTGTGAATGGGGGTTAAGGGGAAGTATGTTTTAAGTTGTCAAAGTGCATTTTGTTTGAGCCTGCTTACATCGGAGAGTAGAAATCCGCAACACTATTGAACCAAAGGTCTGTTAATAATTTTTGTCGTGGTTCCTGGAGATGTGAATGATTTTGCCATTTGATAAATTTTCTGATGTGTTTTGTGGATTGATCAAACTGTGCGATACGAAAATCAAACCGTACCGGATATTTATACCTATTCAATACTACGTCATAGAGAACAGACGTTTATCCTGAGGTTTGAAGTTATGTGAAAATTAACGGCCTATTCAAAGGTTTTTTTCTGATATCACCACCAGGTGTGCTACTGAGATCGACTGACTTGACAGCTGATTAAATATTTAAAACCAGTATTAAATCAGGTAAGGTTTAATTTTGATTACTTTTAAATTGTCTCTATAGTTAGCCAATATTTTAAAAAAGGCACGATTTCGTTTATCGGAAAACTATTGAATGCAACCGACAAGTATACGTTGGAAAGAACTACCACCATCTGGCGTCTTGGCAGAGGTTAACGGACGCCGTCGGGACAAGCATGAATATAAATTAGACCTCGAATCGACTGATAAATGCGCCCCTTGGCAATTTCCAATACCGCCCTCACAATCCATTTACCGGTCCCGACATCTGGTAATTATTTGATCATGCAACCTTGGAATACCGGCTCATGCAACAGTTTGATTGGTTCCGATCGCACACGCATAAGGATGCTACACCGCATAAACTACACGCTGTCAAAGATGTTCCGCCGGCGACGGTTTGACATCCCGGGTAGTATGAGAAAATCGTTCTGGCTTTGCACATTCCTGGTACGGTACATGCAAACCCGACCATAACATGCAAAAAATGATTTAAACCTTACTTCTTCTGATCCGATGGCGGTGTATTTTATCGTCGATCCGGGTCCGAGGTAGAACCGTTTTTGAAGCATGCTACGGAAACTGATTACTTTTATCAATCGCCTCCGACGGAAAAAGATCGTAGACTACATAATCGAACTTACAGGGTGGCTAAAAGAACTCAGTGACAACTCATGTTCAAAAGACAAGTTCGGATGGGAGCAAAGGCCATCAACTGTTCGGATCAAAACAATTTAAAAACAATTTTTACTTTTATTGTTTTCCATTTCGTTTCCACTCGAGACAGGTTCTTCGATGGAGGAAAACAGCATGAATGCCCGCCTGTGGCTCGTTTGCGGTTCTTGGTCTCTCTCTCTCTCTCTCTCTCTCTCTCTCTCTCTCTCTCTCTCTCTCTCTCTCGTTTGGCATTTTCAATCACGTAGTCACGACAACGACGACGACAGCCATTGTTTGTCCTCGATTCATGTTTTGCTCGGATTTTTTTTTTCGTTCTTTCATGACGAGCTTTTCGGAATGCAGTTGCTGTTGTTCGTTACAGAGTTACGAATCGAGCACGCCACTGCTCTCTTGGAACCCCCACTCCGGCCCCATGCAGAACCAACCGAAGATGGATTGTTTTGAACCCATGCCGAGAATGCTTGATCGTGGTGCTGATGTCAACTGTCTGATCGGTTCAAAGAATACAATGTAACGATCTACAATTTTACAAGCAATGGTGGAATCGAATCGAAAGATTTTATATTTTTTAAGGGAACCTAAGACGGTTATTGATTATTGTTCCTCTGAAGAAATCGTGTTGGAGATGATAATCGAGTGGCAGTTCGGGTGTGAAATGTTAGATCATGGTTTACGCATTTACGTTTACACGTAAACTATGTTTTCAGCTTGGACTATGTTTACAGCTTGAAATCAATGTTGGAAAAATCTTGATAAAAATTACAAAACGTTACTGGTCTGGGAGGTCCCTATAAACAACACCTGCTGCGAACAGATTTAAAGCTTCTCTTTCAATAGTAGAACCCATTGCCGTTGTCATTCCGGCTCAAACATTCTGTTGACCTAACAGAACTTCGAGCTGGGATTACAACCGAGTGTCGCGATTTCCCCCATCGATACAGTTCGTCACTACCAGCACCAGACGCAATGTCGCTCCCCACAGCCAACCTATCCAAACAGACGCAGCTAATTGCCAATACCCGTAGAAAGAATCGATTATGCCTTCTCATTGCGTCCCACTTGAACCAGTCAAGTACCCTGCCCACGTCACGTACCAGATCCCGCTTGCCAGCACTGAACATAAAAACCGTAATCTACCGAAGCCCGTTCCCGTTACTTCCATTTCGCCAGCATGATGACGATCACAACGAGCACAGCGACGGGGTCCGACCCATTAGGAAGAACTCATTTCTCACTCCTTACCGGTCGGTACCAGTGCAGTGTGTCGACATTCCGCTGTTCTGTCACAGCTTTCAAGGTAAGAAGGCCTTATGCGTTGGCAGTGATCTCCTCCCGCCCGAGAAGGAAGCCGAAGAAAGGAACATTTAAATCGTTACAGTTAAACATAATTGCATTTAAAACCACTTGAAGTAATTTGCTCCTCGGCACACCAATCTTACCTGATTCTTTTTTTCTGCGATTGCTTCAAAGGGAGAATTTTCCTTCTTGGTGGAAAAACGTGTTGGGGAGCATAATATCATAATCATCGCGTCATCACACACAAACGACGCACACAAATTGTTCGCTTCAGCGCGCCAATCGCGTGGTCACAGCTGATTTCCCCTCTTCGATTGGTGGTCGGAGAAGGGACCGAGCCGAAGCCCGAAGTGGGAACCAGATTGAATTGCGCTGGTGCATAGACCATTGACCG
Source organism: Topomyia yanbarensis (assembly GCF_030247195.1). Classification (NCBI taxonomy): domain Eukaryota; kingdom Metazoa; phylum Arthropoda; class Insecta; order Diptera; family Culicidae; genus Topomyia; species Topomyia yanbarensis. The sequence goes on along the minus strand of NC_080671.1, from coordinate 183,297,088 downwards.
TCACCGCCATCGAAGTGGTCACTGTGCTAATTGTGTTTTGTTGCGTAGAAACGGCAATCGAATTCCCAGATTTGACAGGAAAGCATATGCGAAAGATTAGTTTCGTGTGTTTTGCTCAATTTTATGAATTTTTTTCGAGAGATTACTGGAGTTGTAAAACTAGGGTCTCAGAAAGGGCTTTCCGTCAGACGAGACGGGAATTATCATCCACTAAAACACTGCTTAAGGTCAATTGCAGCGGGCCGTGGTTCTGAATATGATATTCTCTGGACGGTTCAGATATGTGCGGGCGTAGGGACTTCACGATCGCGTGTATCATCGCGAAAGGCTCGAGCGTTTGTGCGTTAACGTGGGCGTTTGTATGTCGCGTGCATATAACGCATGTATAAATTCAATTCTATAACCATTTGTCTATTCCCATATTTGCCGGCGGACAGTGAATCTGATTCTTAATTTTCGGTGTACGGTTCATATTCTAGAAGAGAGTGAGTTCTTTCATACCACTAGAGTTCCCGAGCATGTCACCATGGAACCAGTTGTCTGGTGGATATAAGCGTCATTTTTATTATTGGTCCTACTGAAGGCATGGACCTAGGTTGCTAGGGTCGAAATTAGGGATTTCCGGACGTAATGGATTCATGATCGCGCGAACACGTGCCTTTGTAGGTTCATTCTTGAGACCGCGTTTGTAAATGAATAAGTGCTAAAACGTTCACTTAGTCATCGGGGCGTTACCCTGTTTGTGAGATCGCTGGCGCACGTGTGCGTGGATGATCGCCAGAGGCTCGAGCGTTTGTATGTTAAGGTGTTTGTCGCGTGTAGGTAACTTCACGTGCATAAATTCGATTGTGTAACCGTGTGGCCATTCGCACATTCGCATGTTTTCTTAAATGATCGGGCGCGGATCGTGAATCTGGCACTTGTTCAGATGCCAGAAGAGAATAAGTTTCTTCAAATAACTAGAATTCGCGGTCATGTCGCCATGGGACGTGTTGTCTAGTGAATATGAGCGTCATTTTTCTGGTCCGACTGAAGACATGGGCCTAGGCTGCTAAGGTAGAGATTTCCGGGCTTGACCGATGCATTATCGCGCAAGCAAGGGTGTTTGTTGGTTCCGTTTGATAATGAGTTTATAAGCTTATTAGTGCTAAAATATTCACATAATCATCGGGGAGTTTTCATAATTGCGAGACCGCGAACTGTGGTGTCGTAGATGATCGCAAAGGTCTCAAGCGTTTGTATTTTAACGTGCTGAATGCTAGAAGAAATGGAAGTGATTGTAAATATGATAATCTATAATAGAATTTTTTGCGTGTTTGGACACTTTTTGGCATTGCCAAAAAGGAACCTGGAGATTCTCTGGTTCCTGGAAATCCTAACTATCAATGTGCACGTACTGGTACGTTGTGTTCGTTAGTGGTTTTGCCAGAAATTCGGTTTGGAGAGGGTTTTTGACGAAAATTGTTGATTTTTCGAAAATGCGTGCGGAGGGCGTCTGTTGTAAAGTGCTCAAACCAAAAGTTATTTTGTTCTACGATTTTGAAGGCAAGGCAACAATGGATCGTTTGTGTAATATAAAGATCTATTTATGCATTCATTGTGCATGAAAAAAATATTTTCAGTCACGCAGAGCCATACATACGAGCGTTCCAAGCGTAGACGTCTAACCATTTCCCCACGTCGAAGAGCGCCGCGGCGAACTCGACAACTCTCGATAAAATTGTCTGACACAGGAAATTCAATAAGATTTGTAAAACTTACCGTAGTATTTACTCGATGAACCAAAAAAAATAGAAAAAAGTACGAGTTTCAGAAAATGGCTCCATGACAACCGAAAAATCTATATTTGAGTATCTATAAAATTCGCAAACTTTTCTTCAAAATAATAGTGACCATTTTTTTCTTCCATCTTCTGTGGTTTATCGACAAGCTACATAAATTTTGCATTCTCATGAAAAAATCAAGTCAATTCGTTGATTTGTTTTTGAGTTATCGTGTTCGCCATTTTGAAAAAAAGTGGTTTCGCGAAAAACGCTAATCAAGGGTGTCCCACATCAAATTTCATCACGGAAAAAAACGCTGCAGGAAATAACCCATTGGGTGTTTTCTTTTGAAAATTTGGGTTTAAGTAGTTTAGAGTGTATTGTTTACACTGTACTTTTATTGCTGTCAGTTTTTCGAAAATGGTTGTCGATAGACTGTTATAGCAAATACGCGCGCATGGCTGTTTAAAACAACTGAAGTTCAGCATTCCAACCGAGATTACGGAAGATTATTTTAGAGGTTAAATATTAATAATTACAAAAATGGATAAAAAAGTAGTCGATTTTTTGCCCACTACATCAGATGCCCCCCTTAAATATTGTGTAAATGAAAATACGGATCGGATCAATCGGGCAAGGCTCGCGCGACCGAAAGAGGACTACGATTGGAAACTTGAAACATGGAAAGTCAGTGCTCTCTTGGGTTCGAACGAATCTTAAACGATGAGCTGAAAACTAGCAACTTCGAAGCCGTAGCATTGCAGGACTTTGTCCCTCTGACAGAAGGTGTGGAACAATGAGCATCGAGCGGTTACGTTCTACCAGAGCTACGGCACAACAAACGAGTTGGGATTTATCTTTATAATGTTGGGCAAGTTGAGCCAACGTGTGATCAAGTAACAGGCGATAAGCGAAAGAATGTGTGTAGTGTGGATCAAAGGCCATTTCTTCAACTACAGCGTCGTCAACGTGCACTGCGCTCAAGAAGCAAGATACGAGAACAACAAAGATGCATTTTACGCACAATTGGAGCGTATTTATGACAGCTGTCTGCGGCGGCATATCAAACTCATCATTCGCGACATGATCTCCTAGATACGCCGGGAGGCATCGTATAAACCGGTGATCACACCGAACAGTCTGCACACCGTTATAAAAAACAACGGCAAAAATTGCAGCCTCCCGAAGAATGGTAGGTTCATCCCCCGCAAATGTATTCACATGACCACCTAGAGATCACCTGATCAATAAACTGAAAACCAGATCGACCAGGTTCTATTTAACGGAATATCACAAATGTTCGCAGTTACCGAAATACGAATAAAAATTCGGATTCGCCTACTGAAAGATCGGAACAACGACGAGGCGATGGAGTATCTGTACCGAGTTCGAACAGCAAAGGCTGTGTACCACAAGCGGACATATGCAGAGACACTAATCAAGACCTTCTCACGACCGAGTGTGAGGTGATCGATAAGTGTATTATGACGAACATCTAAATAGCGAAACAGTAGATGACGAGATTATTTCAAGAATCAGCCTGGGGCACAGATTCCCCGCACCGAATCTAGCCAAGATTCATGAGGAGATCGGAATGATAAAGCCGTAAATCAACTGTCCGGTGAGCTACTCAAATACGGTGGAGAGAAATTGACTGGAGCTCTCCACTGGGTTATTTTGAAGATCTGGGAAAATGAGATTCTACCGGAAGGTTGGATGGAGAGCGGGATTGCTGAATCTAAGCAATCACTGTACAAGGTGTTCTCCCAAATTCTTTGTCGCCTCCAATCATCGTTGGTTAGCAAGGGAGTTCGTTGGCCAATATGGCACATAATACACAATTACGGCTTCCAGGACAAACCAACACGATTGAGGAAAGCGACAACGGAGCAAGTGATGCGTGATGAGTATCTGGGATACTTTCGAGTCCTTTTGAAACTCGGAAAGGGTTCCGGAAAGGGTATAATATTCAATATCGTTTTGGAAGGTGTGATAAGAAGAGTGAGGATTGACACGAGTGTTATGATTTTCCGGAAGTCCATTGAGCTACGTGGATCGATCAAGTTGAAGGGGACCTAAGGAATTTTTGTGTCCTGGAAGACTGGCGACAAACAGTCATGGACCGAGTGAACTAAAAACGATTTCTTGATACAGCAAAGGACATCACGGCCTCAGCGTCATTAGTAAGTAAGGTATCTACAGAAAAAAATATTGGTAAAAGTAAAAAAGAAAATGTGACTAACATAGTCGAAATAAAAAAGGAAAAAAGAAAAAGGAACTGATGGGAATCCATCAGCAGCGGTGGGTAGCCGCTGTAGACACAGCCATTGCCTTACACAATGTAGCAAACCCGCTACGACTGTAAGCACAGTGACAATAGTCTAATAAAAATCCATCCCGGCATTCGAAAGGCAAACAGAGATGAACAGCAGCAATCATCATTAATTGATTGATGCTAATCGTCGACAGGTTTTCAGTGCCGATCTTGCGTGGTTTAATTTTTGTCGGTTGTCACGGACACGTCTATCGATACCAGGATACATGTTAGTGAACTCGGGTGCTTCGTAGTTATTTATTTATTTATTTATTTATTTATTTATTCTTATTTTTCATCTGACCTATGTTGGTCTACATGAAATGTAGTTGAATGGGAAAAGCCCATTTCAGGATATACTTCAGAAGCAATCCTCAAATGGGCGTAAAAACCCATTATCTTTTCATATATTCACACCTGATTACAATGGATTCACACTACAATAAAATATAATAACATAGTACACAGCATTACATAAATAAAAAATACAAATATTACAAAAAATGAATCTTAAAATCTAAGTCAACCTTCTTAGTCTATTTTTGAAAACATCACAAGAAACAGAAAAGTCAAAATGGCCATAAACACTATTAAAAACATTACACATCGCCCTAATGGGTTCGTTTTGACCGTACTCGGTGCGTTGAAACTCGAGTCTTAAAAAGTTATGCGATCTGAGACTTCTCGGGGGCACATTGACATTTATTTGTGAGAGAATATCTGCAGCATCTATTTGGCCAGTTAATATCTTCCCAACAAATACTGCTCTAAATGTGTTCCGCCTTTTGGCTAGGGTTTCCATATCGAGCAGACGACAGCGATCGATGTACGGTGGTAGCTCTGTTGGGTTACGCCACGGCAGAGTTCTAAGAGCAAAACGGAGGAATCTTGCCTGCACTGCTTCTATTCGGTTGATCCAAATGCTTGTGTAAGGACACCAAATGGGTGCTGAAGCTTCCAAGACAGATCGCACAAGTGAAAAATAGAGTGCCCGCAAACAATATGGATCAGTGAACTCTTTGGCGATTCTTATAATGAAACCGAGATTTCTATTTGCCTGTGCTGTAACATGAGCGTAATGATTTCTGAATGTCAGTTGTGAGTCCAGAAGTACACCGAGGTCTCTGACAACTGTCATTCTCTCTAGCGATTCCCCGGAAATGGTGTAGTTCCACAGTATTGGATTTTTTCTACGTGTAAAAGATATTATGGAGCATTTGGACACGCTGAGAGCCAGCAAGTTGCGATTACACCAACAACAAAAAGCATCTAAGTGTTTCTGTAGTTCCTTGCAATCTTCTATTGACCGCACAATAAGAAATAGTTTGAGATCATCGGCATATATAAGTCTACACCCAGGAGGTATAACAAAACAAACGTCATTGAAAAACAACGAGAAAAGCAACGGTCCTAGATTGCTCCCTTGAGGCACTCCCGACAAGTTGATGAAACTGTATGACTCGTTATTTCCTAATTTTACACACAGAGAACGATTTACGAGATATGATTTAAGCCACCCTATAAAATAATCCGAAGCGCCCAGCCGCTTCATCTTTGCCAGTAGAAGAGTGTGATCTACACGATCGAATGCAGCCTTGAGATCCGTGTATACAGTATCGACCTGAGATCCAAGTTCAATATTTTTAATACAGAGCGAAGTGAATTGGGCTAGATTAGTAGTTGTCGATCTACCAGGAAAAAAGCCATGTTGGTCCTTCGATATATATGCTCTGGTCTCGCGAAACAGCACATTTCCTACTAATATTTCAAATAACTTTGAGCCAGCGCAGAGTGAAGTTATGCCACGATAGTTCGCAACATTTTGCTTATCACCTTTTTTAAAAACCGGAAACATAACTGATTTTTTCCAACAGACGGGAAACGTTGATTGCAACAGCGATTGGTTAAAAATTAGTCTTAAAGGCCTACATAATGCGCTTGCGCATCTTTTGATTATAATGGAAGGAATACCATCTGGTCCTGCCGATGTTGAAGACTTTAGCTTTCTCATAGCAGTTAGAATATCTTCGTCAGTAAATTGAATAATGCCTAAATTAATTACATCATGAGGGACATCCTGAAGACTATATTCCATCTGAGTGGAGTTGGCCGAGACTTTTTTAAACACACTTGAGAAATGCTGCGCAAATAGGTCACAGATGCCGCTTGGGGTACTTGATGTTTCATTTGCAAGGAACATACTGGAAGGAAGCCCATTTTCTTTACGTTTCCCGTTAACGAAAGACCAAAACTGCTTTGGATTTTGTTTCAGGTTCGATTGGGTTTGTGCGACGTGTCTTGAATAGAGAAAGCGATTATATGCCTTGTAACTGTTGCTGGCTTCAATAAACTCTCGTTTTGTGAGGGGGTTTCGTCGGCTGGTGTAATGCCGAAGTGCAGCTGCTCGCAGTCTTTTCAGTTTACGTAATTGACGATTGGACCACGCTGGTTTTGGTCGGGGACGTGGTGCGGGAACATGTAATTTGAAAAGTTGTTTTAGGACCAGTGAAAATTTTTCTACGGCAACATCCACATCGATCGCAGAATTTAGCAAAGTCTCCCAATCGATTGCCTGCAGTGAGTTGTGGAGCCTATTGAAATCAGTTTTTGAAAAATTGAACTCCCTGACATCTAGCATTTCGTCATAAACAACTAACTGGGGACAGATCTGCGTTACTAGAAGAGGAGGATGGTGTGCGTCACAAGCAACTAACGGCTCAAGGGCTTCTGAAACGGTGCAGTTAATAGAAGCTTCTTCATTTACGAAAAGGAGGTCCAGGGTTCGATTTCGTCTGTTATTTACTGTACACATTTGCAGCATGTTCAATACAGACATTCCGTCCAGTAAGGCAATACTCGCTCTAGAGAAGGTTGATTCAGAAGGGTCTGGGAAGGCATAGCCGGAAGAGGTACTTTTCCATAGAAGTCCAGATTGATTATAATCACCAAACAGTAGATGAGCCGTGTTGGGTTGAATGGAAGTTGCGATGTCAAGTGCTGAGTCTATGTGCTTCTGAATAATATCACTATCACATGCGGAGTCGGGGGGAATATACACTACGCCAACACAAATATTAGTATCGCGACCGCGAATATCTACCCATAGTTGTTCGAGATCGGTTCTAGCATTTTTTTGTTTAGACGAGAGCCGGTTGGACACTGCGATAAGCACACCGCCACCGCGTTTTTTCCCTGTACTGTCTGGATCGCGATCGTTACGGTAAGCCGTGTACTTTGAGCCGAATAACTGGAGTGAATTGATTTGATCATTCAGCCACGTTTCGGTTAAAACAATAACATCATATTCGGCGTCTGAAACAGCTATGAACAACTCGTCAATTTTGGTGCGTAGTCCTCTCACGTTCTGATAGTAGATACTAAGATGTTCCTGCAAGTAATGTCCTGACGGTTGAGTGGTAGAAAGATGAGCGGCGATGACGTCCACCTGTAATGGGGGTGGGTTTTCAGCGGGAGCAGCATCTGTATGTCCTACTTCGGAAGAACATATACATTCATTGTATTTACCTGACAGGGAAAGTTGGCTACCATAACATAAAAGTTCCGTGGAGAGCAGAACGTCGTTGATGGAATCTGGCTGATTGCACCCATCGGCATGCTGCAATTGTGGATCTAGTTTAAGGTGCGCAGTATCTTGAGTAGCTTCGGGAGGACATATACCCTCCGTAGCTTTACCTGACCGGCAAAGGTCGCTGTCATAACATTCAAGTTCCGTAGAAACCAAAAGTACGTCGTTTATGGAATCGGGCTGATTGCACCCATCGGCATGCTGCAATTGTGGATCTGACCGGAGAAGGCCGCTGCCATGACGGGCAAGTTCCGTGGGAATCAGATGAACGTTGTTGATGGTACGATCTTTTGAACTGTACAATGATTGCTACTTTGAATAATCAATCATGTTTTTCCGCTTTTCTAAGTGTTTAGTGTAAACCGGGCAAAGGACACTCCAAGCAGCGTGATTTGTGTCAATGGTAAGCTTTCTCTTAATGTTGAGATTTTCACAGTTTGCACATTTCTGCGTCTTGGATTTGCATTCTTTCACGGGGTGGTTTTCACTGCAGATTGGGCACTTTGAAGTTTCTGCTTTGCATTCATTGCTCTTGTGGTTGTATCCGCAACATTTAAAGCATCTTGTCACCTGCAGTCCATCAAGCACTCTGCATCGGTCCCACCCGCAATTAAGTTTTTCTTTCTGCATGACCGCTGTGAACGTTTTAGCATCGAGTTCAATGATAGCGCTGCAGTTGTTGAACTGAAATTTCTCATTGCGGTATGCTTTTCGAAGCTTGAAGTGCGTCAGGTTTTCAAAGACGTCGTTTTGGCTCACTAATGTGTCTCTCAGCTCATTTTCATCCATTACATCACTCATGCCGACTAGTTTGATAGTAGGTCGTAAATTCTCCCTGACACTGACATCGTATTTGCCGTCCATGTTTTGCTCTACGTGTTTCTTCAACAGCTCAACACTTTCATCATCTTTCAGCGCAATTACAACCTCACCATTCTTGCCGTTAGTCACTCGTTTTACATTCACACTTCGAGCATCCACTTTCCTTCGCAGCTCAGCACGCGCATCGTCAACCTGTATGCCTTCTTTTGGTCTTATGATGACTACTGGGTCGGGCTTTTGAATGGAATCCTTTCTCTTGATTTGTTCTAGAGTTTTGTTGTCGGTTCGACCTTTCACCGCATCCGCAAAGCTTGTTTTTGGCGTTTCGTCGTTGTGGTTTTCACACCCATCCACTTTCCTCCGTTTGGCAGATGATCGCGTAAGTATACGTCGAGGCAGCTCATCCTTATCTCCACCAGCGTCAGTAGACCGTTTATTAATTCGCACTATTTCTTCACATACTATCTTTTTCACTGTTTGTTTGAAATTTTTTGCCATTTCCATAACACCCGCGAGATCATCTAATTTTTTGGCAATTTCATCTAGTCGTTTTTCACTGTGCCTATCCTCGAACTCATTCAACGCTAGACACGCATCGCACACGAACACGGCATTGTGGATCTTCTGCAATAGCACTATTTCTTCTTCCGTCGCCCCGGGTAGACAACGTACATGGATCGATAATTTACATCGACCGAAGCATTCAACACTTGCATGACCATCTATAATAGGCGTAGCGCACTGAGCACACGGCTGGCTAGAGCTGCCGGGCTCTTTTTCTTCTGCGTTCGTATCCACGGGCATTTGGCCCGGGCAAAAAATGACAACAAAACCGACACTTAGCAGCGATTATGGAGTCTGAAATTTTACAAATATCTCCGTTTCCGAACCACAGATTAACAGCACTTGTTATTTATTGTTGTGGACCCACTTTCTCACTCTACATAAATTAAAAATATTTTTGCACAACCAGATATTACACATAAAAATATGTCGATTTGTGATCAGACATAAAAACTAATTGATTACACCGTCAACACAGTAAAAAAAAGTTATACTGCCTAGGCTCGACCCTCATTAACAGAAGACAAAGATTAAGCCCGTACGATATTAAGCCTGTTCTAATGACCCTGCCACTTCTAGTTTTCCGATCTGTTTACTTCATATCCTTGCTCTCACTTGATTACTATCGCTATAATTTTCATAACTTTCCCTACCCAGTAATCTCTAGCTAATTGAATGTCGTTAAAATGTAAAAAAGGTAAAAGTAAGAGTGTTCCGCTCTTAGCAAAAAAACAACCAACGCCTACTATTAGGTTGAAAGTAAAACTTTTAAATCAATCAAGAATAGTAATCAAAATGAAAGTTTTCCTTTTAGAAGAATGGTAATCTAAATAAAAATTTTATCTTCAAACTAAGCTGTGCTAAGAGTGAAAAACTCTTATTTCTATCAACATTTTTTTCTGTGTGTAAATGAATGTTTGGCATATAGCAGCACAACTTCTGATATAATCATTTTAGCGATAAATCCGCCTAAGAATAAACGTGGACAATCAACTTTTCCAAAAATATTAAGTGACTTGGTGTTTTTCGCGATGTTTTTGGGAATTCCATTTTAAACATTCCTATGAAAGATATGAAAGCTCTATGTATGCAACATATCGATATATTCTTTTGGATGGGGGTCGACTGTAATAACTATAAGGTTATGTGTTTCGGCTGTGCAGTCTGCGGTTTACAAAAACACTATTTTGTCTCTATCCGACGTTTCGGTCCGTTTGGGACCTTTTTCAAGGAGAACATACATTATCAAATCCTTGTAGGTGTATAACTTGAGAACGAGTTCTTGTATACGAAATTAAATTAAACCATCAATTAAGTACTCAAATGTTCATCGTAAATAGCTGCTAACTTGCCAATTTTTAAAATTTTCTTTATTTCCAGTCATATATAGTGGCTATTCATATAATTGACAATACAAAAAAAAAATGAAATGCTCATAAAAACCGATCTTGACCAGTTAAAGACAAATGGAAAATGCTATTATGGGCATTTTCATGCCCATAATAGCCTATAGTTTACAAATCATGTTTGATGTTGACATGATTTGTAAACTATAGGCTCCTCACTAAGAGATCAGTTACAAGATCTCATTCCCACAATTTATCAAAAGTCCCTATGATGCTTAAAACATTAGGTTTTCAATGTAATGATCAGATAATAAACTTCCAAAATTATTGTTTAAATATTCATCAATTAATTTTGGTTTAGGGAGGTAAACCGCCAACCTTCCCTGACTACGCTTCTGGTGAGCGAGGTATTCGACGCAATAAATATGCTTTTAAAAATAAAATATACACGGCGCCGTCTAGCTCACGCATCCAACCGTGTCGAATAAACGAATTTAAACATTCGTTTTCGAGCTCTCCATCGAGACAGAGGTTGTTTTTTCTAGTCCGTAGTGCTGTGTGAGGCGATAAAGAATAGTTTTAATCCGCATTCAAGGTTATTTTGCCAGTTCGGTTCGGTCCTCAGTCTTTTGTTCGCGTGTGAGGATTAAACAATAGCCAGCTGTATAAGCTGGATCGGTTCGTCGTTGGACACCAGTTTAAAGCTAAGTGGTTTTTGTCTTTTGTAACACATTTATTGCTTTCTTCCGTCTGCGCGGGCGCTGACCCCGTGCGTTGACGTTTTCTATGGTTCCCTCTCCGGATGGTCAAATGGAAGATGAATCGGGTTCAACTTCTAAGGCTCCCTCCCGGCCCAAATGCTATCCAGAACTCTCAACTGGTCCATTTGTGGTCTTCTTTCGGCCCAAGACTAAATCACTGAATCTTCTTCAGATTTCTAGAGACCTGACGGAACGGTTCTCGGCTGTGACCGAAATTTCAAAGGTCCGCTCGGACAAGATAAGGGTGTTGCTAGCCAACTCAAAGCAGGCAAACGATATTGCTTGCTGTGAGCACTTTACGCGGGATTATAACGTGTATATTCCGGCTGTAAGAGTACAATCCGAAGGCGTCGTAACCGATGAGAGTTTGACGTGCGAGGATCTGCTGAAGTACGGGGTTGGCCGATTCAGAGACCGCTTACTTCAGCCAGTTAAAATACTTGAGTGCAAACGTTTGCACTCAGTAGTAGTTGCGGGGGATGGTTCAAAAACGTACCCCCAATCAAACTCTTATCGGGTGACCTTCGCTGGTACCGCTTTGCCAAATTTCGTCCTCTTGCACAAGGTTCGTCTGCCTGTGCGTCTGTTTGTGCCGCGGGTCATGAATTGCACAAAGTGTAAACAACTGGGTCACACAGCCACCCATTGTAGCAACAAGGCCCGCTGTGGAAAATGCGGGGAGAATCATCTAGATGATTCGTGCAGTAGGCAAGCCGAAAAGTGTCCTTACTGTGCGGAGAGTCTGCATGATATCTCGGCATGTCCCGCGTACAAACTACGCGGGGATAAACTGAAACGTTCCCTTGCGGGACGATCCAAACATTCTTTCGCAGAAATGTTAAAGAATGCTACGCCACCATCCTCAGCAAACATCTATACTCACTTGCCTCCTGACGAGGGCGAGGCTGGTAACCCACAAGAGGGAACATCTACTAGGGTGCCTAGAATTTATAGGAAGAGGAGGAACACTTCCTCTCGTAAAGTTCCTTGTAAAGGCCAGAAGGTGTCCCTTGAGGGGGCTCCGAAAGTCACATCTATTGGAAGTGTTGCAACCAAACCGAAGCAATTAGCTCCTGGTCTCGGAGGATTAAGCTCAGAGAAGGAGTTCCCAGCACTTCCAGGAACATCAAAAATCCCAAGTGTTCCTTTGTTTCAGTTCGAGAGTAATCACAGCACTGGAATTATAAAACTCTCGGACATAGTGGACTGGATAATAAAAACTTTCAATATTACTGATCCTATTAAAAGTCTTATGTTAGCTTTTCTCCCTACAGTGAGAACATTTTTGAAGCAGTTGACTGCTAAATGGCCCCTCCTTTCAGCGATTGTATCCTTCGATGGCTAACTCATCAAACGAGGTCACGGATTTGATCACTGTTCTACAGTGGAATTGCAGAAGTATCATCCCGAAAATCGATTCCTTCAAAATTTTAATAAATAATTTGAGTTGCGATGCATTTGCATTATGTGAAACTTGGTTAACTTCCGACATAGAACTCAACTTCCACGACTTTAATATTATTCGCCTGGATCGAGACACCCCCTATGGAGGAGTGCTTTTGGGGATCAAAAAGTGCTATTCCTTCTACAGAATTAACCTTCCCTCGATAACAGGTATTGAAGTTGTCGCTTGTCAAGTAACAACCAAAGGCAAAAGCCTTTGCATAGCTTCCATATATATTCCCCCCAACACCGCGGTTGGGCACCGACGGCTACAAGACATCTTAGAATCCCTGCCAGCACCGCGACTAGTTTTAGGAGACTTTAACTCTCACGGTACAGCATGGGGTTGCCTCTATGATGATAACCGGTCTTCCTTAATTCAGGATCTTTGCGATAACTTCAATTTGACAATTTTAAACACGGGTGAAATGACACGGATTCCTGCTCCTCCAGCGCGCCCGAGCGCCTTAGACTTGTCCCTTTGCTCAACATCGCTGCGGTTAAATTGCACGTGGAAGGTAATTCCTGATCCCCACGGCAGCGACCATCTGCCGATTGTAGTCTCAATCAATAACGGTTCAAGGCCATTGAAATCAATCAATATTTCGTATGACCTCACACGAAATATCGATTGGAAGAGCTATGCTGCCGCGATATCCGACAACATCGAATCTACCCAAGAACTTCCTCCGGAGGAAGAGTACAGCTTTTTGGCTGGCTTGATTCTCGACAGCGCGAATCAAGCTCAGACTAGGCCAGTACCCGGCGCGAACATACAAAAACGTTCTCCCAATCCCTGGTGGGATAAAGAGTGCTCAGACGTGTACGCAGAGAAGGCCGCCGCGTTTAAGACCTTCCGGAACGACGGGTTACCCGCCAGTTTTCGACAGTACGCGACGTTAGACAAGCGAATGAAGAGTTTGATGAAAGCCAAAAAACGCGATTATTGGCGCCGGTTCGTCGACGGATTAACGAGAGAAACATCGATGAGCACTCTTTGGGGAACAGCCCGACGTATGCGAAATCGAAACAGTACTAATGAGAGCGTGGAATATTCAAACCGTTGGATATTCGATTTCGCCAAGAAGGTTTGTCCGGATTCCGCCCCGGCACAGAAGATTTACCGCGCCGCGTCTCCTCACGATAGCGCGAACGAAACACCTTTTTCGATGGTGGAGTTCTCACTTGCTCTCTTGTCGTGTAACAATAAAGCTCCGGGGCCAGACAGAATCAAATTCAACTTGTTGAAGAATCTGCCTGACTCTGCCAAGAGACGCTTGTTGAACTTATTTAATAAGTTTCTCGAGGCTAACATTGTCCCACTCGATTGGAGACAAGTGAAGGTCATCGCCATCCAAAAACCAGGAAAACCAACCTCCGACCACAATTCGTACCGTCCGATCGCAATGCTATCCTGTATCCGGAAGTTGTTCGAGAAAATGATCCTATCCCGCCTCGACAATTGGGTCGAAGCAAATGGCTTACTGTCAGATACACAATTTGGCTTTCGCAAAGGCAAAGGGACGAACGATTGTCTTGCGTTGCTCTCAACTGAAATTCAAATGGCCTATGCTAGCAAAGAGCAGATGGCATCAGTGTTCCTAGATATTAAGGGGGCTTTTGATTCAGTTTCTATCAACATTCTTTCAGAGAAGCTGCACCAGCATGGTCTTTCAGCGACTTTAAACAACTTTTTACTAAACTTGTTGTCGGAAAAGCACATGCATTTTTCGCATGGTGACTTATCGACATCACGATTTAGCTACATGGGCCTTCCCCAGGGCTCATGTCTAAGCCCCCTTTTATACAATTTCTATGTCAACGACATTGATGAATGTCTTGACAATTCCTGCACGTTAAGGCAACTTGCAGACGATGGCGTGGTGTCTGTTACGGGACCCAAAGCTGTCGATCTACAAGGACCATTACAGAATACCCTGGACAATTTGTCTGCTTGGGCTATTAAGCTGGGTATCGAATTCTCCACGGAGAAAACTGAGCTAGTTGTATTTTCAAGGAAGCGTGAACCAGCACAACTACAGCTTCTATTAATGGGTCAAACTATCGCTCAGGTCTTCACAGTAAAATATCTAGGGGTCTGGTTCGACTCGAAAGGTACTTGGGGATGCCATATTCGGTATCTGAAACAGAAATGCCAACAAAGGATCAACTTTCTTCGTACAATAACCGGAACATGGTGGGGTGCCCACCCAGGAGACCTAATTAGGTTGTATCAAACAACGATACTGTCGGTAATGGAATACGGATGCTTCTGCTTTCGCTCCGCCGCGAACATACATTTCATCAAACTCGAAAGAATTCAGTATCGTTGTTTGCGTATCGCCTTAGGGTGCATGCAGTCGACCCATACGATGAGTCTCGAAGTGCTGTCGGGCGTTCTCCCGTTGAAAAATCGATTTTGGGAACTCTCATATCGATTGCTCATTCGATGCGATATCTTGAACCCGGTCGTGATTGAAAATTTCGAAAGGCTTGTTGAGCTCAATTCTCAGACCCGTTTCATGTCCCTGTACTTTGACTACATGGCGCAGAATATTAACCCTTCTTCTTACAATCCCAACCGTGTGCATTTCATAAATACTTCTGAATCAACTGTTTTCTTCGACACATCCATGAAAGACGAGATTAGTGGAATTCCGGACCACATACGCCCAGAAGTGGTTCCAAACATTTTTTATAATAAATTCCGAGAAGTCGACTGTTCTAAGATGTTTTGTACTGACGGATCAAACCTCGAAGGATCCACTGGCTTCGGTATTTTCAATCAAAAGTTCACCGCCTCCTACAAACTCAGTGACCCTGCTTCAGTTTACGCCGCAGAACTAGCTGCCATTCAGTATACCCTTGGAGTCATTGAAACATTACCCGCAGACCATTACTTCATCGTTTCGGATAGCCTCAGTTCCATTGACGCTATTCGCTCGATGAAACAAGGCAAGCACTCCTCGTATTTTTTGGGGAAAATACGGGAGCTACTGAGTGCTTTATCTGACAACTCTTTCCAGATTACCTTGGTATGGGTCCCTTCTCATTGCTCCATTCCGGGCAATGAGAAGGCAGACTCCTTAGCTAAGGTGGGTGCCTTAGAAGGAGACGTTTACGAAAGACCAATTTGCTTCAGCGAATTTTTCAGTATTACTCATCAGAGAACCCTCGAAAGTTGGCAAACTTCGTGGAGCAGTGGAGAGCTGGGAAGGTGGCTACATTCGATAATCCCTAAGGTATCGACGAAACCTTGGTTCAAGGGGATGGATGTGGGTCGTGACTTCATTCGTGTGATGTCCCGACTCATGGCAAACCATTACACGCTGGATGCACATCTCCGGCGTATTGGGCTCGTGGATAGTGGTATCTGCGCTTGTGGCGACGGCTATCACGACATCGAGCACATTGTCTGGGCGTGCACCGAGTACAGTTCCGCTAGGTCTCGGCTAATGGATACCCTGCGGGCCCGAGGAAGACCAACCAACGTCCCGGTTCGAGATGTGCTGGCAAGCCGCGATGTTCTCTATATGTCCCTTATATACACCTTTGTGAAAACCATCAATATACAAGTCTAACTGCCCCTTGTTATCTCCTTATCATTCTCAGAACGCTCTTCCACCTGTATCAAACCATCTGTATCGAATGAGCCAACAAACACGGGACCTATGGCACGAACATAACACGCTTAACTCGAAATGTAGCCGATCCACATCTGAGCCGTACTACGAAATCGTCTGGAAAAACCCCTGCCATCTTGAGGAGGACCACCCGGCGTCCCAGTACATGATTCCCCTGATGAAGGCCACTCGAGTTTGTAATCCATCCGTTGATCTCACGATGCCTGAAACTGAAATAATTTTCTCTCCCTGCCATCTTTGTCTACCCTCCCTCCCCTGACTCTTATACCCAGAAGTAACACCCCTACCCCCCCCCCCCAATATCATCACGAAGCATTTAGCTCTTCTTGTCTCTTCTAGTTTTAACTATTATATTATATAATCTCGTTGAAATTGCCCAACTCTACTACCACATAAAATAACTATAATTACGAATCTTTACAAAATTCAATCATGCCCTCTAGTTATGCCTAGTTTTAAGTTAGTCGTAAAAAATTGTCCCCCTTAATTAAACATTATTTGCTCCAATAATCTCACTGATAAAAATGTCAAACCATATTGCCACAAAAACTAAATGACCCCCCTAATCTTACGAAAACAATATTATCCCCTTGTGTAGATATATAAGATAGCTATAAAATCGCATTAGTTTCATTTTAAAAAAAATCAATATGTAATCCCCTAGTTTTAAGCAATTTAAAATGTAAAACAAAACAAAATTGGCACCTTTAAGCTAACGCAACGTGCCTTATCAAATAAACGATTTGAATAAAAAAAAAAAAAAAAAAACGAATTTAAACAACTTTAATTTTTATCTGATGACCATTGCGAATACTGTGGACGTAAAGTGAAAGATATAATGCATTCGGTATTGTGGCACAGTCTCTGTCATCCTGGGTCGTACATCATCACGTTTGACATGACACTATGACAATGACGTGTAGCGTCGCTTGTTGATATACTGCTACTAAACGTTCATGCAAATTTATAACCGTGATAGATCAAGTGTAAACAGCATTTAGCATGAAGTCACGTTCCGTTACTTTATTGCTAGTGGTCGAGCGTCGCCCTTCAACAGTAGTGTGACGTAATTACTGAGTGACCCTCGATCCCATGATCCCGATATATTATTATTTGTTTTAACTTTATGTCTTCATCAACAACGACATTAAAGGAAACCGGGAGATGGTGTCATTTCATTTTACACAGTATATTATTTATCGATTTTACTTCTTCTAATTGATGTATGTACTCAATTAGCAAACACAAAACAGCCTCTAGAAGCGATAGAGTTCACATGTGCCAATCCAATCAATGTAGAGCCTTTAAATGCCATGACAGGCCGTCTCACGAAAACAAAAATCAGTGAAGCATAAATCACCCGGTAAAATGTCACACCTCAATCGTTGTGGTAAACATGGCGACGCACGACGACGACGACGACGACAACGGCGGTGGTGTACGGTTCTGGTCCATGTCAATACAACAACCACAAAAAATATGCCACACTGAATAGCATTGCCCGGTGCTGTGGCAACCAACGCGTCGTCGATCGTCTAGCAGTTTGGGCAACATTTTAATCCCCGTCCATATTCGTGTGTAGATTTTCTTGTTTCGATGCACGAAAACCAACGCACAATCTCAGTTCACTCGCCTGCTGTGGGGTGTTTGAATTTTCAAAGCGATTATCTCACACGAATATGTGCAAAACCGATTGAGTTTTTTGTGTTTGACATTAAACTGGGTGGGCAGGTGATAAAATTATGCAAATAGTGCTGTTTTGCGATATGGTCTTTCGGAGCTTATTTGCTATGAGCGATTGCTATTTTTTTTGCTAGTGTTATGCTTCAAAGGTTTTGTTTCTAAGTAATGTTTACATGACATTTAAAACAAGGCACAGCCGAGGTGATAATCTACCGTAAAAAGGTTGTTTGGCGACAAAAATGGCGAACGGAGATAGTGGCAGTAAGAATTTGGGGCAAAACTTGATGAAGGTAACTCGAAATCACACACTGTGCTTGTTCCAGTGCCGACTTTACGTAAACTTGGTTAGGACCAGAGCTTTCGGCCTAAGGAATGGATTTCTTCATACTAAAGCCTGTATTCAAAGAAAAATAGATATATTATTTAACGCGTGGGTAAAACTGGCACAAATTTGAATTGGAAATACTTTGTAGTGCAATGTATATGTTTTTAAAGTTTCGTCAATATCAAAACGCTTCTCACTGAGGGATCGCTAGTGGAGCAGTTCAGAATTGCAAATTGATCTGTATCCAACGTGGTCAAGACATTCAAAGAGCATCAGACAACTAAGCGAAACTATAGCAGCGAAAAAAAATACAGCGCATCCAAGCAAGAATGTTTTGTATCAATTTATTCTGCGCTACACGTCCAAAAAGTTCTGAAAGCACCGAATCGCAGCGACAAATAGAACACGGTTGCTCAAACTTATGTAAAGAAATAGGTAGTAGAACAAAAAGCCATCAAAAATGGTAAAAAAAATTTAACCGGCAGGCGATCTGTTGTGGTGGCAAAATCATTCAGCTCTACGTCACATCTGGGACCGTCAACAGACAAACTTACAAGGATCCCTCAAAAAGCAACGATTGGTTTTTTTTAAATCTCACGAAGCCCTCACACTGTTTCAGCTGGTATAGTATCTTCCACTAGGCCCGAACAGTTTTTGGTTAGTACTGCTTGTTTTGTACTAAATGTCAACATAACAAACATTCCAGAGCTTGCCCTATCCAGCAATTGGAACCTTCTAGGAGACGAACGATTGTAAAATCCTCGCAGTTTGCTTAAAAGTGGGGGATCGATAAAGCAATGATGTCTGAAATTCCAGAAAGTTTGAAGAAAATCTGGGTTAAGATCTAACTTCTACAACTATCAGTTCCAGTGGCGTAGCCAGGGGGGGGGGGGTTTGGGGGTTAAACCCCCCCCCCCCCAAACCAAGATTAATTGGATTGAAAAAAAAAAATGATAGTGACGAATTTAATTTAATATTCCGCAAAATATTTTTGGAAAAATATTCTCTGATCACTACATTGAGAACTGTGTTTAAAGCGTCATGAGAACTTTTGGAAAATTGTGGGGAGGGGATCTTGTAACTTATCTCTTAGCCAAAATCCCATAGTTGTCTAATTACTTCAATGTAAAATAAAATAACTGTCTGAATTATTATGAGCTCATTTTTGGAAAGATTCTTCAAAATATGGATTAGAGACAATTTTTCGAATGGGAATCTAAATTTGAATAGGTTGATTGCATATAAAACATAAGTTTGTTTACCGAAAACTTGCATACATTTCAACATTTGCTGAAAATGTATTTTTTTAGATTGTGTAGAGTTTAGACAACAATTCAGTATAGTTAACAACAAGAATAACATTTCAGAAACTAGTTGAAAGCTGATGTAATTTTGTCTCTAGCAGGTCAGGATCGGTTTTACGAGCATTGGGTTTTTGTTGTATTATCAACTATATGAATAGCCTCTTAGCAGGATGCAATGAATGGCGTACTAAAATTTTGTGTGCTACGTACTAGTACTGCAAGTTGTGAGGTTGACTAATGAAGAAAAGTAAAATTAATGCTCGATAAATTTTTAACGATCACGATCACATTCATTCGAAACTGCCAAATTTCGATGTTAAGTAACATTGGAGAATTTCAAAACGTAAAACTGTTCATCTGCTGACAGAATAATTTTGACGGTTAATCCTCCTAGAAGTAATTATAGAGAAGAATTACTCTTCAAGTAAATTTGAGTCGAGACTTAATGTCTCCAGCAAAGTTTTCGAAAGTGCTACTTCAAACAACTTTGTCGAAGACATAAATATCCCACATATTCAGAGTATCGAAATATAGTAGTAGAAAACCTTTACAACAAGCTATTCTGAAATTACTGTATTTGATAAATCACTTCTGCGGTAATTAAATAATAAATTCACATTGCGTTCAAGGTGCCTTTGAAGCTTACAAAAAAAATAAGGGAACTGGATTTAAAACAAATAATTCCCAGGGATTAAAAGGTTTCAAAAACACAAAGAGTAATTCCATTTTCAGAAGCTAGCATCGATTCGGCGCTGGCTTAGTCCGCCCACCAAGTTAGTGTCGGATTCTGATGAGATGAAGTCGAAACGCAAGTTTCAGTTCCATCCATCCATAATTTAGTTATAGGTTTTGTGTTCTCAACTCGCAATGATTGTTTCAAACAATTTTATCCGTAGCGCAGAAAAAAATAGTTTTCACCTAAATTTTTCTTCACTAAGGAGAAATATAGCAGGCCTAGTCAATTTAAATCCCTATATGTTGAATTCATGTAGCCTTCATATTTTCAACAAAATTGTTTGAAATGACATTATCAAAAACTTTGCTGAAGGCACCATGTCTCTTAATATTTTTGAAAAATTAATTCACTATAATTACCTCTATGAGAATTAATCACTAAAATTTCTATATCAAAGCAGGCGCTGTTTTATGTTGATAACTTCCCGAAGTTGTCAAACCTTCAAAGTCTAGGATTATTATATTAGGTGATCTTGAACGTTGAAATTTTTTTAGATCATTTATCCCACTTTAAAAGATCGCAATTTTTGACTTCATTGACATTTTATACAAGAAAATAATCTATAGAGGTTTGAAAACTGTTCCATGTTGATCCTTCTTGTTTGTAGACTGGAATGACATCTGTTAGACTACTTATGTTTTTGAGTTTTCAATAATTTATCAAACTCATATTAAATTTTAGCATTTTTTCAAAAAATTTGCGATTCTCATCAAAACCCCCTCCAAACCAAATTTCTGGCTACGCCACTGATCAGTTCGTACATTTTGACATCAGATAGGGCTCTGACTCAGTTTCGCCTCCAGCAAAAACGACATAAGAACCACGACGACGTACTATCGACATGTTTTCTATTCCGTCTGTGTTATGTACCTGGCAATGAAATGAATCCTACTGCTCATACGAATAGGTTCGAGTATTTTTGATATTTCGCTTTGGAAGAAATTTGATACAAAGAACCAACGGTTTCACTTCCCTTACACGAAAGAGCAGAGCAGAGATTTTTTGCCTCAGAGTAGTTTGGCCTGTTAATGTAGTTTGACAGCTACCTAGAAGAGCCTTCGTATTTAACATGCACGGAAAAAAATTGTTCCCAAACTTTTTTGTTTGCGAAATAACGGCTGAGTTTAGCTATACAGTATGTTCAGAGGAATTTTGTGGATAATATGAATCAAATTATGACTAGAAAATTTTTGTTGCACATTTTATCCAATAGAGGGTGCCATCACTAATTTGTTAAAGAAGCGAGATTGAATAAGATCATGTTCAGATAGATTACTGAGAAATGTCTGTTCTACAACTTTGTACAAAACTTATAGTTTCTATCTCGCACCATTGAAAAGTTAGTGTTGACGCCCTCTATGCGAAGAAATGTGGATCTAAAATTTTGTATTAAAATTCTTTCAAATGTACTATTCAGCTAAGCTCAACTGTTATTTACCAAAATAACAAAGTTCATGGACTACTACTGATTTACTAGCTACGCGGTTTGGCTCCATGCAAAACTGACTCAGGCATCACTTTGTTAATATTTTCACAACTTCTCATAACGAAGCTGATTGATGGTCTTCGATAAAGTTGTAGACAATCAAACTATCTCTAATATATTTACTTGACGATTTTCGCGTTAACTCGAAAAAAAGTTGGCAGCACTCTCTCAGATTTTAATTAAACTTTCTGTACACGGCAATCTGTCACAAAAAGCCACTTTGCATACTTTGTTTTCCCAAAAATGTTCAAGACTGTTTTTTGAAAATGGTCAAACTTTTTTACCAATATTTTTAAAATGACTATAGCCTAAAAATGACAAATCCTACAAAAAAAGTTGTAGAAGTGATTTTCACAAAATTAGTCAAATTTTTGAAAAAAAAAATATTAAAAGAATTCTTCATGGACTTTCACACTGAAAGAAATCGATTTTAAAAATTTAAAGTCGATTTACAAAAAAACCATATTTGATTTGGACGAATTTTTGTTCCAAGATAGGTAATTATGTTCCCTACCTATCCTCAAAAATTCAGGTTGGGCACTTTTTGAAAAAAACTTTTCCTCGTCCAAACAGAATTTTTGTTCAGTGTATTTTTATCGAAAACTAAACCAATGAAAGTAATAATTATCTCAGAATCCAATTTCCCAACTGCTAGTTGTCTGATACATGCAAAAAGTATCAGTAACGAATTTGGTATTTGTTTGGCATACTACCTTGGTTACCCGCTACCTTAACGGCATCAATACTCATTTTACCTAATAACAGTACTATAAAACGAAGGCATTAAAGCAGTCTAGCAACAACAGTTACGAAGAGCAGTTCTAGTAAAATTATCATTATGGATCAATTGTATAGATTAAAGTTAAACAGCATCAAGTGCTGTACGAAGATAAACAATCCGAAGTGTAATCGTAATAATTTACGTCCGGAAGTCGCCATCTTGGATTTCAACATGGCGTCAGACCTGAATTTGTGGCACCTACTCGTCCAGACCATTCCGAAAATGCCCAGTCAGTCTAGATTCTAGACTGTGAACTCTGGACTCTGCACTCTTCACGCTGGATTTTCTTCACCGGGTTCTAATCTCGATATTTTGTGCTATGGACTCTGAACTATGGTCCCTGGGGTCTTGACTCTGGACTCTGGAATCTGAACTCTAGACTCTGAAGTCTGGTCTCTGAACTCTGGAATCTGCACTCGGGACTCTGGACTCTTGGTTCTCTTCTCGGGACTCTGGATTCTAGGTTCTGGTCTCTGGCCTACGGACATTGAGCTTTAGATTCTGGACTCTTCACTCTCATCGCTGGATGATGGACTCTTGGCGCTGGCCTCGAGTTTCGGTACTATGCACTCTGTACTCTGAACCATGGGCCCTGGTATCTGGGTCTTGATCCTTCACTCTGGAATCTGAACTCACAGTCTAGAGCTCAGACTCTGAACTTTAGGCTCTGCACTCGGGTCTCTGGATTCTGGACTGTGGGCTCTCTCCTCTGGATTCTGGATTCTGGACTCTGAACTCGGGACACTGATCTCTGAACTCTGCATTCTTAACTCTCGATTCTGAGCTCTCGCCTCGAAATACTGTACTATGGACTCCGGACTCTTGGCTCTCTCCTCGGGACTCTGTGTTCTGGTCGCTGGGCTATGGGATCTAAACTTTGGATTATCGAATCTGAACTCTGAAATCTGGACTCTTAACTCTGGTCTCACAATTTTGGGTTAGGTGCTCTGGATTTTGGGCTCTGGGCTCTGGACTCTGGGATCAGTATTTTGGGATAAGAACTCTAGACTCTGTTTTCTGGTCACTGGGCCCTGAACTCTAGCTTTTGAACTCTGCGATCTGCGCTCTGAACTCTGCATTCGGAACTCTAGATTTTGGACTCTGAGCTCTGGATTCTGATCGCTGCGCTATGGACTCTGCATTGTCGACACTGAGCTCTGGATTCTGGACTGTACACTTGCCTTAGTATTTTGGGTTAAGGGGTCGCGGCTCTGGATTCAGGCCTCTCTCCTCAGGACTCTGGACTCTGGGCTATGGAGTCTGGAGACCTCGGGATTCTGGGTTCTGGTCACTCGACTATAGACCCTGAATAAAAATACACAAAAAAAATTCTGTAACGACAAGAGAACGTTTTTTTTAAAGAACTTTTTCCTTTGAAAAAATCCAAAGTGAATTTTTGACTGTAGGTAGGGAACATAATTACATATTTTGAAACAAAATTTCATCCAAATCAAAGATGTTTTTTGTAAATTGACTTTACATTTTTAAAATCGATTTTTTTCAGTGTAGGAGTCGATCAATAATTTTTTTAATATTTTTATTCAAAAATTTGTCTAATTTTGTGAAAATCACTCCTACAATTTTTTGCAGGATATGTCATTTTTAGATTATAGGCAGCCTAGATCATTTTTGGATAAACAAGGTATGCAAAGTGGCTTTTTGTGACAAAGTCTTCATCTACAGAAAGTTCCATTAAAATCTGTGAGGGTGCTGCCAACTCTGAATGCGATTTGGCGCGAAATTCATCACTTGTAGTGATAATGCGATGCATATGTTGAATGGACGTTAGGCCGAATGGACGTTAGGCCGAATGGACGTTAGGCCGAATGGACGTTAGGCCGAATGGACGTTAGGCCGAATGGACGTTAGGCCGAATGGACGTTAGGCCGAATGGACGTTAGGCCGAATGGACGTTAGGCCGAATGGACGTTAGGCCGAATGGACGTTAGGCCGAATGGACGTTAGGCCGAATGGACGTTAGGCCGAATGGACGTTAGGCCGAATGGACGTTAGGCCGAATGGACGTTAGGCCGAATGGACGTTAGGCCGAATGGACGTTAGGCCGAATGGACGTTAGGCCGAATGGACGTTAGGCCGAATGGACGTTAGGCCGAATGGACGTTAGGCCGAATGGACGTTAGGCCGAATGGACGTTAGGCCGAATGGACGTTAGGCCGAATGGACGTTAGGCCGAATGGACGTTAGGCCGAATGGACGTTAGGCCGAATGGACGTTAGGCCGAATGGACGTTAGGCCGAATGGACGTTAGGCCGAATGGACGTTAGGCCGAATGGACGTTAGGCCGAATGGACGTTAGGCCGAATGGACGTTAGGCCGAATGGACGTTAGGCCGAATGGACGTTAGGCCGAATGGACGTTAGGCCGAATGGACGTTAGTCCGAATGGACGTTAGGCCGAATGGACGTTAGGCCGAATGGACGTTAGGCCGAATGGACGTTAGGCCGAATGGACGTTAGGCCGAATGGACGTTAGGCCGAATGGACGTTAGGCCGAATGGACGTTAGGCCGAATGGACGTTAGGCCGAATGGACATTAGGCCGAATGGACGTTAGGCCGAATGGACGTTAGGCCGAATGGACGTTAGGCCGAATGGACGTTAGGCCGAATGGACGTTAGGCCGAATGGACGTTAGACCGAATGGACGTTGGGCCGAATGGACGTTGGGCCGAATGGACGTTAGGCCGAATGGATCGTTAGGCCGAACGGACGTTAGACCGAATGGACTTGATCAATTTTAAGTGAATGCTGAATTTTGACGATTTTTTTGAATTTTAAAACTAGATGTTTAACAAACTTTCGTTATCTTTTTCGCTGCATATTAAAATAAAACAAATAGTTTGTTCACCATTAATGTAAATTTTTGTTTAGGCGACAAACAAAATAAACCTAATTAGTTTACTACTCTTTAAAAAAATTGTGTTACATTGCTTCAAGTCGTGTACTGTACGACATCACTGCCGCTCCGTCGGACTTAAACTAATTTATAACCCCTATGTTTATGTAATCCAAGTAAACAGATGGAGTACAGGTTTGCTTGCGGGAGGCCGCCGCTTCTGACAGCGGTTTGAGCGACCTTTTCGCCAGGTGGACCTTTGCGTCGCTTCGAATCCCTGGTCTCGGCTATGCAACAAAACCGTATTACACCGTCCTCTGCGCAAAAACTAGAGGCAGTGTAGAGACCGATGGTACAGTCGCTTTTGCGAAGCTTCAAGACATCCCGAAATAATAAAGCTGTTAATTTTCTAATAAGGCTAGATGGATAGAATGTTTAACACAATATATAATTAGAAAGACCAGCTCATGGTAATAAGAATTTAAGCAAATAATCGAGAAGCAAGCAAATCATATAATAACCGAGAATTCCCGAATGCTAGAAAGGATAAGCTTCGACTTATTTTCCTTGGTCTTACTGTTAAACATTCGGCTTCTTGGTCTAATGTCCATTTGGCATAATGTCCATTGGACCTAATATCCTTCGGCTTAATGACCCAGCATCAATTTCTCCATGTAAATTATCGAAAAACATCACACAAATTTTAAGCACGTTGGTCCGGTAGCTAGACTCGTCCAATTTGGTGAACATTTTGAACAGACACACATGATGGGACTAGAAATCGACTCACGGGGTGGACCGTTGGGGTCATATTTCTACTTATTACTCTAACTGTACAAGCTATTAGGGGTGGCTTGAAGCGATTGCGTCGAAGATTTTACCGAAAAATCTTTAATTATTGCATTATGTATAAATATACTGTGAGCATATATAAAATTTCGGGATTTATTCAAAAAAAACCTGAGAATTGGTAGTACATTTACTCTGTTGCGATAATTTCATGCTCGTTATACTCATAAATTTAACAAAATTTACATAAAAATGACTCGGTATCAAACGAAAGTAAAAATGGGAAAAGCCGAAATTTACATTTTACATTGTTTTGTCCGACAATACATAACCCATTAAGGCGAGCAAAATGAAATAACCGTTGTCTGGAGATGGCAAGGTCCGAATCGCATGTTGCGTGGATTGCGATTCCGTGAGAAACAGCAATCCATTCGGATCGCTGGCGTTTTTTTGAATGCAACAGACAAACGCAAAGCGCAATGCTTTAAGTCAGTAAATATTACATTGATATTTATCTTCCCAGCTCATGAGGTGCGGCATTATAAGTTCAACACGCGAACGAGTTGATTAAAATTCGGTTTTCGTGAGCTAAATCACTGAATGCAAAATATTGGTAGCTGGCCTCCGGGAACATCGCCAAAAATTAGACTCTTTGATAAAGTTTCAAATTTCGCAAATATTCCAGATGTCGGCCATTTTCTCGTTACTATCGGATAATCTTGAATGTATTATACAAGGGTTCATGTCTGAAATTCCAACAGGTTTAAATTTGATTTCGACTTGCGCGTTACGCAAGACCCGGGCACATATAATTTTCCAAAAGCACTGTTTATTTTTGCAGTCTTCTTCTCGATCCCGTCCTTTGTGAAGCTCCAAAAATTCGCCTGAACTCAAGTAATGACTGAGTAATCGCCGGCAATTCGTTAACCTCACTTTCTCTTTAGCATCGCCATTGCCGCGTGACCAAAAGTTTGTAGCAGCTGTTTCAGTCGAGCAGCGAGAGCGAACGGGTTTGATCGTAGATGGAATACCCGCACTCGCTTATTTGGGACTGATCTTACGTCACCAGCCAACAACAGCGGGACAATCTATTTGAACGTTGAAGCGACCACGATGCGATGGTCCGCTTAGTGACTTACCGCTTACCGCTACATCTAGTCAATATTAGTGTGCAGTTTTATGCAGAAGGGAATCAAGCAAGACCCGCACGATCTGCGTGAATGTTCGATCGTGAGCGTGGCCTTCAGAGGCGTATTGGTGCAAACAGCTTTCTATACAGAGCCGGTCTAATCATGCGGATTTAGAGCTCTACCAGCGAATATTAAGTTGAGTTTAAACTGAGCCAGTGTGTGACATATTCATTAGGATTAGTTGCACGGTGAAGGCTTCATTGTACTAATTCAGCGGCATTGCTGTTTTACATTTCTTATAAAAGAAATGTATAGAATTCGCTCAAACTTTCAAGTTTTTTTCCGAGGCCCGGAGGGCCGAGTCTTATATACCAATCGACTCAGCTCGACGATTTGGGACAATGTCTGTGTGTGTGTGTGTCTGTGTGTGTGTGTGTGTGTGTATGTAACGGACAAGTTCTCATTCATGTTTCTCAGCAATGGCTGAACCGATCTTATCCAAACCAATTTTAAATGAAAGAACTAAAAAACAGTATGAACGCTATTAATTTGTTTTTGATTCTGATGTTTAGTTTCCAAGATATGAATGTTTGAATGCGTAAAAATGGCGTTTTTTGCAGTTTTTTTGAATTATCTGCCGAAATTGACAATATAGATTAACAATTTATATGTTTTTAGACAGGTTTAACGAATACCTTTCGAACAAGCTATAGATTGTTGAAATCGGACTATTATCAAAAGAGATATTTAACATTAAATGCGGACGAAAGATTTTTATCATTTCCCATTGCCAGAAATATGACCAAAAACATGTAATCTATTATTAACGCCAAAACGGCTTATTTTAGGTCAATAGTATCTTCGGAGAATTTAATGGAGGCAATATGAACTTTCTTTTGGTATTGTGCTTTTGCTGATTAATCCCCCTATGAGTGAGATATTTTCACAAATTTTGTTGGAAGTGATTATATCGAAATGATGCCTTCAGCAAATTTGTAGCTCTTACTTTTGCGAATAACTTTACTGAAGACTTCAAATATGTATTTTGAATACTTTAAAAGTTATGGCTTGTTGTTTGTGGATTACTCTTTGTCGCCTATTTATTGTTCAATATAGTAATAATCCATTGAAATAAGCCAAACATTATTTCGATAAATCGAATTTTGTATTTCATTTTTCTATCTACAACCGCTAGAAATAATCACCGAACACTTCCAAGTTGTCTGGAAGGAACTTGATAACTTATCAGTGAAAAAATGTTCATTTGTGCGAACCTTCTGACTGCAATTTTTCTAACCTATGACCATCGGATCGATCTGAAACCTTTCGGAAAATGAAAAGCGAAATAAATAACTCCAAGCAACGGCGTAGCCATGAGAAGGTTTTGGGGTTTAACACCTTACAACCCCCCCCCCCCCCAACCCCCCACCACACCAAAAAAAATATTGGATTGAAGTTGAAAATTTATTGATGCAGACTGATTTAATTCAATATTACAATAACATTATCTGATCCGTAGATTGATAACCTGTTGTTGTAAACATCATGAGGACTTTTGATAAATTGTCGGAATGTGGTCCTGATATGTAACTGATCTATTGGTCTTGATTTCACAGTTGTCTAATAGCATCAATATCAA
The DNA here is from genome assembly GCF_030247195.1 of Topomyia yanbarensis. Classification (NCBI taxonomy): domain Eukaryota; kingdom Metazoa; phylum Arthropoda; class Insecta; order Diptera; family Culicidae; genus Topomyia; species Topomyia yanbarensis. The sequence continues at coordinate 183,268,118 of NC_080671.1, read as the reverse complement.
ATTTCTGCCTGAAAACATTCCAATAGAAAATTTCAAAGTTCTGTAATCAATCATAATTCTCAGATTTATTTTCAAATTTTCAGCTTTTTTCCTACACAATATTACGAAAGCTTATTAAACAATTAACAGTTTGTGATAATTATAAACTATTTGAAATTTTTTAATAGTTTTATTTTTATTTAACCGTGATTTTTTAATAAATACTGACCATCGCTTCACAACGTAGTCTATTTTTCATGGCTTGCGGTGAGCACGATCTCTCGAATTGCTGAACTGAAAATTATGGAATAGAAATTAATTTTTAGTATTCTTTACAGACCCGCTGGTACGATATTGCTTTCTTAAACTACAGCAAAAAATACAACGGGCGAAACTGTATTTTTGTTTATTTATTTAAAGTTTCGCCCTCCACGCTCCATGCAAACAAACAGGGCGATACTTTTTTTGCTAGCAGTTTAGAGGCGAAACTGTTATTTTCGTATTTTTTAGGATTTTCAAGCTGATACCAGCTGTAAATAGTAACAATGATCGCTATTGAAAAAACACGGAAGAAATCGGTGGTGTAAAATGGTAGTTATTGTAAAAAACGTAAGGGCGAACCGAAAAACCAAACAATCGCAAAAGGGGCGATACTATCATTTTTGCAATCTCAATAGCAAAAACAAATTTTAATTTAATAATTTCAAATACTTTATGAAGTTTTGGGTTTCGATCACTGAATCATGCAATCTAGGATGTAAAAAAACACAATAGTTCTTAAATAGGAAATAGAACCAAGTCTGGAAATATTCACCGTTGATTTTCTTTGAATGGTATCACTGCTAGTATCGCCCTTTTCAAGAAAAAGTGTTGATTTCTTAGTTCTCAGTCGCGTTGGAAATTTGAGTAAAATATAAACTTCAAATCGATTAAAAAAAATCGTTTTTTTGTTTCAGTACAATATATAACCCCTTTAGGAAAATTCAGTTTTCCCACCACAATATAGATATTTTATTAACAGAGCATTAACAATAATTCGTTGGTATATCTATTTTATGGGCCATTTTTTCGCTTTCCCATTGATTTGGTTTGAGATTTCTAGCACTGATGTTGTCCTATGCTGATTTGAGCGATTCTCTGAGTCCTGCCACTATCCAATGTAGTATATGTTATCAAAAACATCGCGAAGCATCAAGTTCTAAATGCTCTCAAACGATATAATATCCGAAGAGTGATAAGAGTTATAAGAAATGTCTCATCACACTGTTAGGTGGATTAAACACGTTTTTTCTGTAACAAAGTTCAAGTCTTTTTAGATCATCCGGATGATTCAACAATTCTCGCCCAACCGACCACCAACGTAAAGTCCTTGATTAACAAACTGGCTCCGAACCTGGTCACAGCACCCGTAGCTCACGAATGCAATTTATTATATTTCACCCCCGCATGCAGCATTCGCTTCTACCTACTAGCAACGCACGAGAGCCTGTCTCGGTAAACACACGTCACATGAACTAAATAACAGCGTGTCATAATTGAAACAACTTTGGCCGGATGACGGCATTTTCCGCCCCTCGCCCAAAGTCGAGCCATATATGCCAAGACTTCACTTTTCCCTGATTTGAATTTCACTTTCACTCACCATGCTATTGCCATGCAAGCGTTAGAGCGCAGCGTTTCAAAGCAACCACCCGCACCCACTCATGCGGTTATGAAGGTTCGAGGTGCGAGACGAGATTGTAAATGGGCAAATGGAATGATCTCAGTGTTGGGGTCTCCTCTCGTCGTCGTCATCGTCGTCTCGGTAAGACCTTCGTGAGTGTGGATCAGCCGCAATGCGGTGTTTCACAATAAACAGACAGTGGGCGTGTGCAATGTTTCATAAGTTTGCATATCACCCCTTGGATCATTATTATTTGAAAGACAATCCAATGCAGTGTGTCTTGGGTGTTTCGATTTCAAGAAAATTTACCCACACACAGGATCACGCTGATTCACAGTGAAAAGCATTGAAGAGATCACAATTGCGGTTGAAAAGTATAGGTGGTTCCAGTTCGTTGGCAAAGGCAGGGTGTGCAGTGATAGGCACGCTTTCCTGATAAACTTAATTTACTCGAGGCTTCGAAATTGTCAAAATACAGAGAAGGTGACTTTTGGAAATTTATTTTCTGACACGACTCATGTGTAAAGAATGGTAACTATAGGAAACACTTACTATTATTTAGTTTCTAATGTTTAAACAATCGATTTAGCTATTCGTTTAGCACAAATACGGTATGGTGAATATTTTGTGTAATTCCAGTAAGTCACGTCCAATCTGACGACATCGCACAGAGAACGAATTCGCACTACGACGTAAAGTGGGATGAGCCCGGACTTAAGTCCATATATAAAGGTTACGCGATATTTTCGCTAGTATTTTTCTCGTATTAGCCGAACTATCGGAGACATTTATGCGAGATTTTAGGCGATTTGAACGCAAAACGAATTTTTGACAGCTTTTTGAAGAGCATAACTGAAGTGTTTTTTGCATAATTTGAACATAGGAATATTCGGTTATTTTCGTCTATCGAAGAAACGGTTGATTTTCTGCATTGCATTGTTTCACTAAAATTATCCATGTGATTAAATTACATCGTAAAATCGCCAAAAATAAGTTACTACTTGGTTTAGTTATGGCTTAGATAACTGTTTGTCATGATCTTTAATTGAATTCGAACTTCTAATGCGATAAATACAACGACGCCCGTGAATGCCCGCGATCAAGCTATACTCATTCGAAAGCTTTTAATGTTCTCTTTAAAAAAAAATTGTATGCTAGTTTTACGGAAACTTGCGGAAGCAGTTAAAATTAAAAAAAAAAAACTGAAAATGGAGACGCATGGTTATTATTGATAATAAATTTGAATAATCATTTTATAGCTAGTAGGTGACACGAATACATGCACAACTTTCAAATAGCAATAGGAGCATGATCTACGAGGGTTTTACTAGTGATCAAGAGAGAGTAGCCAAGTGGAAAGTATGGATTTTTAGATGGTGAATGTATTCAAAAAGTTTAAAATTCATTAATTTTTTTTATCAAATTGAAATATCTCATTAAATATTTCTGGAGACATTTTTCTAGATAACTTATGCAATACCTGTCAAATTTAGTGAACACAGTTAAGTTTTAGTCATTTCGTAAAACTATTTCAATCAGTATTTGTATAGTACTGATTTATCTTTAGGGTAAGCGATAGTACACAAAAAAGGGATTTTGATTTATTTTTTATATTAGATATGAAATAAGCAATCTAGGTAACTTAAAGCACATATGCGAAAAAAAAGTTCGTTGACTGTTGATTAGTGAATGTAATTAAACAATCCACTAAGACACCCTAACTTCTTGTTTCATAAAATTAAAAAAATGTAGTTTTTATATCAAGTACCCAGTAATGAATTTAACGTGCCGAAATTGGTCGAACACATATCATTTGATCCGTAAAAACTAAATATTCATTTTTGAAGCGCCACAATGAGATTTAAATCGATTCGTTTCAACACGGAAGATAAATTCAGCTTACCATAATTACTATTGAATAATTAATTATTTTTGAGCCACTCTAATTGATACTGAAGATATTTATAGCAAATGTTAATATCAAAAACGTTTAAGCGCACGAAATAAATTAATAAAAATTTCGATAAAATAAATATTTTTGAGAAAACCTAATGCATAGTAAATATTTATTTTTTGTATGTTTTAATATCATTAACCGTCATTATGGAATTAAGCGTATCAAGATTACATAAAACCGTCCTTTTTGAACCGATGCGGCAAAATTTTGACTTAAGCCTTAACTTTTGTTCTGAGTCGTGTCACTGCACAGTGGTGGCAATGGTACCAAAACGTGCGTTTAATTAATGGTGCTCTAGGAGATCATTTTAGCGATTTGGTGTGTTAGGCAGAACCGTAGCGTGATATTCTGGCGCCCTTGGAGGAGTCTCAGTTGTGCGCCTCTGGAATTGGCACACCTACTCACTACTTACTTCATGTTCAACTGTCTTTCATTTCATGTCAATTCCAGCCAAAAAATCTTTTACTGTATATTTATGAAATTAGTTAACGCTAGGTGTTTGAAGGCGACGGAGGGAGCATCTATTCAGAAGACTGTATATTAGGGTGCCAATATCATGTATGGGAAACAGGTGATCGTAAAATTTAATAACCGGACGTACCTAGAAAAAAATGTCTGCAAAAGTTTAACTCCATTGGACACGAGTAAGGGGTTGTTCAAAATGGCTAAAGTGCAAAAATTTTCACCCGTGAAAAAACACAAAAGGGCCCATAGAATATTCAAAAATTGAATTCGAATTTTTGATGCTAAAATGCTTAGGATGTTATGAAATGTCGAGATCTACTGCCACCCTGAATTTTGTTTTAAGATAGCCTTTATAAAACTTGGTTTGAAAGTGGCTGCTTTCAATTTATTTTCTATACCAAATGTCTTATAAATACAACGGATCTTGTATGTTCTTATAAAAAACGTTTTTAATCCACCTAACAGTGTGATTAGACATTTCTTATAATTCTTATCACTCTCTTCGGATATTATATCGATTGAGAATATTTAGAGCTTTATGTTTCGCGATGTTTTTGATAACACATGCAGAGAACTAAGAACTGAAATTGCCGCTCTTGATATCACACTACCTCTGAAGTGCACGCATGCATAGTTCAGACATTACTTCGATATCGACTTTTTCTAAAAGTGACTTCCCAGTAGTATCTTTGATCTGAATTATTATCGCTAATCCTAATATCAAAGAACAAATACTCTCAAACTCTCAAAAAACTCTCGAAGCCCGTTAAAGAAAATAATCATCACTGGAATTTTCGTTTCCATGAAACTTTTCGATAACCTTCCGTCCCTTGTGTTAGTGCACTGGGTACACGCTGCTCTGAAAATCTAACGAAATCGACTTAGGGCACTAGCAGGTCTCATTTCGAGCCATTTGCGCGATTTTCAGCGGTTTAAATCTGTGAAGAATTCTACAAACTAACTTCTATTCCATAATTTTCAGTTCAGCGAATCGGGAAATCGTGCTCACCGCTAGCCATGAAAAATAAACTGCGTTGTGGAGCGACGGTCACTACTCCGTTTACTAAAGCTATTAATAATTCTCAATTTTTTTTTAATTTTTACAACCTTATTAGGGAAAGTTGTTTAATAAGCCTTTGTAATATTGTGTAGGAAAAAAGCTAAGAATTTCTGCATTTTCTCAATCCGCAACATATAAGCCCTTAAGTATACCAATTTATTTAGGAAGCCCTTATAACATAAACTATCGCACGAATGAGGTTCACCAAAATTTTGGAAGAAGTCGAAAATAACCCCTTGAAAACTACCAAAAAATTGGTGAAGTTCGATGCAATTGAAAAGATATCCTCAAAAATGGGATGTACCTATTAATGTGGGACACAGTGAATAATAAATACAGTAAAGACCCGTTTTTATCAGCTTCATTGTGTTTCAAGCTGACATTGACTAAATCGGGATATATGTATTTCCTTCTTTATAATAAACTGAAGCTGTTAAAATATTTTTCCCTTCCCTTGATCTAGTCTGATAGCTATTTCTGATTATGTAATATAAATTTCTCCTAAAGGGGCCGTCTAGCGCAAATTAAAAAAAAAATGAATTTTTTATTTTTGCATATTTGCATCTTTAAGCTAAGAAAAATATGCTCAAGAAAGGGTTTACTCAAATTCAGCCTTGTTAGTCTGCTAGAGCCCATCAAACATATTTTCATATGAGACTGTCAAAATCGGGGGCTAAACAAATGAGGTCTTCACTGTATTGTAATAAATAGGCAGTATTCGAAGAAGTTTCTTGTGGACGAGTGTAGAACGACTTTGTTTCTACTGACTTAGGGTCAGTGGCGTAGCTAGAAATTTAGTTTGGTGGGGGTTTGGTGAAAATCGAACTAAATGTCCAAATGGCATAATTCCGAAACCGTCATATTTGCAGTTTTAAAATTATGGAGAATTAATTTTTCAAAAAATAATTGTTGAGATTGTCATTTAAAACAACTTTATTGCAAGAATGAATACTACGCGTAGGGAGTATATCGAGTTTTAAAATGCTATTTACGAAATGTTCCTTAATCTATTTTTCTATCTTAAACAACTTTATTGCGAGCTTCACAAACTAAAGCTTTGAATAAAATGTAAAATTTATTGTTTATGAATATTAGAAGATCATAAACATTAAAATCATAATAATTTATTTTAAAGGTGCAAATAGCTTAAAATATGTTGATACCCTGAACACACGGAGCCATCATGTCTTCAACAAAGTGGTTTGTAATAGCACTCTCCAAAATTTTGCTGAAGACATTAAGTCTCGAACTAGATTTGTTTGAAGAGTAAATTCTCCATAAATACTTCTTGGAGCATATAACGCCAAAGTTATTTTATCAGATGATGTGCTGTTTAACGTTTGTAAAATTCATCGAAGATACTAAATCTCCGAAATTGCCGGTTGCAAAATGATGTAATCTTGACCTAAAATTACTGTTTGCGAACATTTATTTTACCTATTCGTATAATTGGTAACACAACAAAAACTGAAAGCTCATCAAAATTGTTCAGGACCTGCTAGAGTCGAACGGAAAACGTCATTTTTCATAAGTTTTACTGTACTTTCGGAAAGTATTATCTTCGTTATTAATCATATTACGTTTTCGTATCAACTCTACGCATTCTCAAAATAAAGGCATGTTCAGCAAATGTTGAATGCTGTGCAATTTCGGTGAGCATATCCATATTACAGTACATCCACTCAAAAGTGAGCTCAATATGATCTGAGGATTATGATGAAATCTGAGGATTATGATTGATTTAAGAATTCTGGATTAATTTCTATTCAAATGTTTTCATGCAGGTATTTGATATTGATGTGATTAGACAACTGTTAGAACAAGACCATAAGATCAGTCAGGATTTCATTCCCACAACTTTTCAGAAGTCCTCATGATGTTTAAAACGATAGGTTATCAATGTACTGATTTGATAATTATTATTTTAGTATTGAATGAAGTCAGTCAGCATCAATGAATTATTCTCATCAATACAATTTTTTTTGGTGCTTTTCATTTTCCAAGATATGTTTCAGATCGATCCGATGTTTGTAACTTAGAATTTTTGCATCGATGAACGATCAAGTTCCATGTAGACAACTTGGAATTGTTCGGCGGTTATTTCTAGCGATTGTAGATAAGAAAAGGAAATACGAAATTAGTTTTATCGAAATAATATTTGGCTAATTTAAATGCTTTACTATTATAATGTACAATAAATAGGCGACAAAGAGTAATCCATAAACAACAAGCTATAACTTTTAAAGTATTCAAAACAGATATTTGATGTCTTCAATAAAGTTATTCGTAAAAGTAAGAGCTACCCGATCAGAAGGAAATAACACAATTATAACTCATGCTGATATTTTGTTACGAAAAATTTCCTATCAAATTTTGTTATAAAGTAGAAACCATTAGGTGTTAAAATAACAAAAATTCTAACAAAAAATTCTCTACGAATATCACATTTATAACAAACGTTGATAGCAATATAACACAATCATAACAACTTGAGATAGCATAAGTGACCCCAACATAGCTTGTATTACTTATTGTATAATATCAACGATTTTAGCGTGCACGTCTAAAAATAGAATACGAGAAAAATAAAGAATACATTAGGGCGCTTTTTTCTGGGAGCAAAAAGCTTTTTTTTGCATACATGCTGGCTGATTGTTATTGTGAATATATGACACGCAAATTATTATTTGACGATATTGCCGCTTTGAACCTGGGTATTCAGAGTATGATGGGGAAGTTTCCTGCATGAACCAACGACGTTGTTTTCGACTGATGTTTAATGTTAGCATAATATTCCACGCCTTCGTCAAGGACAAAACGATTATAGATGCAGAAGACGTTTCCAGAACGCACACATTGAACTTTGCCCAAGCCTAAGTGATGTTTGTTTTCCTAGTGTCATACGCTTTGTTTCTATTCAGTTTTGCTTACTAATACAGCTGCCTATATGACGATAGACTGAATAGCTTTATAATATCTTTTCAGATTAGGAAAGAGGGGCTATTTTTAGATTCTAAATAGTGCGCTTTGGCGCTTTTCTTGTACGTTAACTTGTTTCACCTGGTTTTTATAAATAATGTCGATGCGACATGGTAACATTGAGCGGATATTTCACGTACATTATTTTACGGAGAATACGACAAATCTTATTTAGGATTCCGCATAGATTCAAAGCAGCAAATGAGTTTTGAGGTTTCAAAATAAATCTATTTTGTGGATTTGTTATTGGCATTATTGATATGGGGAAGACTAAACAAACCAGTACAATTATCTCGCACTAATAAATTGCTAGAAATGCTAATCTTTCACAGAAGTTATATATATCAACTGCGAATATAACAGATATATGAGAAACTTCGAGAATTTTTTGATGTTTCTTCGATGGGATGAATTCTTGAATATTTTAATGTTTTTTTCTGTTGCACATTTTTTCCAAATTTGATTAAATTTTAAGGAGGAAATTAATAATATTTTAGCTTTAAAGTTTTTAGATATTTCAAGGATTAATTAAAACGCTTTCAAATCACTTGTCAGTTCAACCATTAAATATCAAACTTATCTTACGGGGAATGAAAAGGTATAATACTCAAGTAAACTCAAACACTTATTATGCGGAGGATAAAATAAAAATGTCGCGATAATTTAGAAATTCAAAAAACGCACAAACTAGAAATCCACAAACTGGATAAGTTTGGATTGTTCATAAAAACCCGCATAAATTGGAGCAATCGCACTGAAAGTCTTATTAAGATCCTCAAAATACACTACGAAAATTTTGGAGATCAGTATAATATATCAGATAGTATTTTGTGACCTGAAAATTCGTTTTCGCAATATGCAGCATAGATTAGAAAATTTACTATGTATACTCATTTGACTAAGCCATAAAAACTACTTTCAAATTCTTTTTTATTTCAATTCGCGTTTCTTCATTTATCTGGACTGTTTGATACTTCCTGTATGTTCTACGAAATAAGTTTAAGAAAATTATAATCTTTAGAAAAGCTCTTTAATAACTTCACGATTCCAAAGCTTTTTTTTATAATAATGGCTTTAACATTTAAATCATACGCCTCCTATTCAAAGTTGTGTGTCACGCGAGTATCTCAGAAAATAGGAAATGTCATCTCTTAATCCAACTGCAACCAAGTAAGTCAATCAAACACCTCACGAAAAGTTTTCCGACCACATGCATCAAACCTTGTCTATACTCAAAACGCGGAATTTAGAAAATCCATGTGGAAAACGCAAATCAAAAATCAAAAACTTCGAAAATTCGCTTTTAAAAAGTTGAATTACGACGCATAAAAAGAGACTTCAGTATATAAGCAAATAGACTGTCATTTGTATAACCGTCAGCGTTCAAAGATAATTGTAAAAGAATATATAACTTACTGTAACATCATCGTTGTATGCGTACATGAATATCATATTATTAATCCAATGAATGCACCAGAAGATATAATACTGATATAAGTTTTCTTGCATTCCTGATCGGTATATCATAAAGATAACACAGAGAGTAATAAATATCAACATGAGATATAAATTTGATAGCTCTCTGTTATAATGTTCTGATCGGGTACAAATTAGCTGAAGACATCTGTTACAGCAGAGCACAATCTGTGCATATACCCTCGCCATTGCATAAGCTGTGATAAAGTGTAGTTACCAAATTGAATGTGAATAATGATCGAGCAGTCCAGTCCAGCAACCGTCGCTGACGGTTGGTTGTTCGCTCTTAGGTTCATTGTTTCTATTTCTGTATCACAGTCCATTTTAGTGTCGCTTTTTTGTGTGTCGTACTGTTTCTCTGGTTGATCATCAAAAGAAAGAAACGGGCCCTACCGCTACGATCGATCAACATCATTTCAATACAATCACTTCTAAGAAAATTTATGTGAATATCTCACGTAGGTGGATTAATCAGCAAAAAAATAAAACCAAAAGAAAGGCCATATTGCATCCATTAAATTCTCCGAAGATACTATTGACCTATAATTAGCCGTTTGGCGAGTTACATACACACAGACATTGTCCCAAATCGTCGAGCTGAGTCGATTGGTATATAAGACTCGGCCCTCCGGGCCTCGGAAAAAATCTCGAAAGTTTGAGCGAATTCTATACATTACTTTTATATGAAATGAAAAAATGTTTTTGATCAAAGTTGGTTCTGTTAATTTTTAAGATTAAAATTTGACCAAAGTTGGTTCTTTTAAATTTAATTAAAACCAAACTTGGCTCTTTTAATTTTTGTACTGAAATTGAAAATAAATAAAAAAATACTTTTTTTCGAATTGACACCAGATTTCGACATTCAATTGATTTTTTAAGCATTTGACATACAAAAAAAATAAAAACTGCATTTCCAAACACAAGTCCCATCTGAATCCAAGAATTTGTATCACAAAGACATTTTTTCAACATTACACTAGATTTGGACACTTCATGACATTGTTTTTCGATTGCGCTCAATTTTTGCATAGAAGGCCCGTGCATAAATAAACTTTCCTGAATTTGCATAAATAACTCTAAAATGGATGTCGAACAAGATTCGTCGCCAAAGACTCCGAGCTTCCATTTGAAATCAAACGCATTGAACTCGGTTCGTCTGTACCCGATCTTCTTTCAAAGATAGTCCTCGAAGTAGTCTAATATTCCGCAAGACGCATAAATATTCAGCTGTGCCAGATATCTCGAACGTTCGCCTATATACGATCAGAATTGTGATATTTCGTCTAAAGCAAACAAATGACGTTACTAGTGACAAGATTTTCATGAAGAACTAATGCGTTTACATGCCCGCTTATAAAGTTGAGATCAGTGGTGCAGTTATCGATTCGAACTTGGAATGCGTAGATCTTCTGAAGAACGGGATTGTCTGATTCAATGACCTCTTGCCCCAGTGAGCGAAGAGTTTAAGTGACAATCGCACTGGACGGGACAAAATGGGTTGTTCCCTTCAAACTAGTGTCGGGTGACCTTTTGCGAGACTGCTTAGCGTCTTCTTCGATAAGGATCGTCTGCATGGTGGTCTGTTTGTGCCGCGCGTCATGCATGCAGTATTACACTAATTACAAGCAAATGTGTCGTTCTAAGAATAGCTTCTTTTTCTCTCTCTTGAAAGGTCGCTAAATATACCAGCAAAAAACAGCTCTGCCACAAACCCGAAGAAAACAGTACGTGGTCTTAGACCTTTGAGAAGAAACAAGGAGATTCCAACGCTTCCAGGAGCACCGAAAATCTCATGTGACATTTCAACCGTTTATTCTGGACTAATAGGACCCCAGGTTGCCCTAAAAGCACTTAGTTCGGTAAATTCGACATTAGTAATCGCTTGTCGAACACTGCAGATTTTCTAGAGCTAGATTGGCTTCGATGGTCTAGAACCAGTTCACTGTTGATTAGTTGGATTAGTTGGCTGCATCCGAACATGCCAATAGTATACGTAGCTTGCAAACTTGTGTTGAAACAACTTTTGTTGCGGGGGGGTGAGTCCCCAAATGTCAAAATAATTTTTGTGTTTTTCAGAGCATAATCGTAGCATGCTAGTAAGGGCACTAACTGGGTATTGGAAACTCAATTATCACAAGGCCACTATTCAGCGTATTAAGTATTATTCGTATGATGTTTGAGAATCCGATTACGAAACATCATGTCATATGATATGTAACTGCCATGCAGTAATGCAATAACGTATCCGGATTTTTGGTACTCTATACGTAGATGATGCATTAACTCAAAGATATGTTATTGTTTCTAACCCAGCGTGATAAAGAGCCATAGGCTTCATCAGAAGGGTTCATTGTTCCTTAGGGAGTGAAAAATACAGACTGTTTACTTTTTTGTGTTGTTATTGTATTGTGTTGTAATGTTCCATTTCGCTACTTTTTTCACCGCTTTTTCCCTTCCCTTCAAGAAAAGTGATGAGATACCATAGAAAGAGTGAAATTTCAGAAAAGTATAACATAGGGAACGTGCTAATCGAGCTAATATATTCTGATTATGATTTAATATCTCTCAAATTAATTACCTTTCATTTTTAAACAACTTCACTTTCAAAAAGTCACGTAATATGTAAAACTAAAAAATATCAGAACATTATTCGAAAAAAATCATACGAAGTACTCATTTCCTGCAGTAAACAACCATTCCGACGAATTGCGGTCACCATCACTAAACAGAATCGTCAGACCAGCCCTATTCCTCCCATCAGCAGAACACAATCCCCAGGAAGACCGCCACTAGGTATGTATTTTCAATTTCCTCTTGGGACCAAAGTGTGCCACTAGCTCAGCTGGCTAACGAACCCCTCCGAGAGCGCGAAGCCCAAGTTCGGTAGTTAATCAGACCCAATCATCTAACCCCATTCACCTTTTAAGTGTCCCTGTTTTGAGCTCCTTCCTTCCGACAACCGCAGTTGCTTGGGTAAATAAACACACCATTATTTGCACACCCTTCCTGACCGTCGTTCGCTCTGCATTAGACCACCGCGTAATGACCTAACTGTATTCTTTACTACCGATTAGCTACTGCACTAGCAGATGTCGCACAGAGCCGCTACAGTTGCTCACCGTTACCGAAGCCCCTTGCAGATGGCCCCAATTGGACTAGCGAGCAAAATAAAGCTGCGCCCTGGCCTTCAAAGGCGATACGTAAAATCCGGAATTAAATAAAGTCAAATGTAACATTGAATATGTCAGATGAGCGACAAGAACTGGGCGCGTTGAAAACGAGTTTTCTCCCAGCCTCCACCCGCCGTTAAATGGGCCTCTCCGTTCAGCATTGATGTGCCGCAGCGACAGCACCGCGGTGGCGTAAAAAATAAACTAGCGAAACCTAGAAACCTTATTTGCTAGCGTTTTTCCTGCAGACTGAGATTTTTTTTTCGTGTGTTTAAAGAAAGTGGTCATACTTTCCACCTCTTTGAAACCGGTCTAGCTCTTACCGTGCTGAAGGAGTTCACATACTTACTAACGCTTCCAAGTCCGTTTCGAGGCTAGATCCGCAAGCAAGCGCCATTTGCTGACTCTCTCTCTCTCTCTCTCTCTCTCTCTCTCTCTCTCTCTCACACACAAACATACAGACTCTCGGTTACTGGTGTGACGCGGAGAAAGGAAACTTGATCGATAGTGAAGGGAGAAGCGCGAAAAAAAGGTAATTTCTCAAGGTAGCTGATTTACGGTGCTTTTGTTAATGGACGGGGTATGGAGCGAGCATGTCGGAAGGCCTAACCCGAGTGGATGGGCTGTGGGTAATTGGGGAATAATAGTCGTGACAGCTTTTCTGTTGTGATGGTGTGACGTAAAAGTAGGGATATTAGGGGCAGCACAAATAATTTATTGGCTGGGATTGTAGCCGTTGGGAATGTAAGTAATGATTGTTTTTGTAGCAGTTTATATGGGCATACTGAGCTACACCTGAAGGCCTTATAACTCATAGCAAAGCTGTCCTAATTGTTTAGAAGCTTAGATCAAGCGTCATATATGTTGTTTACATTGATTCTAGGCCAATTTGTCGAATTTGTGGTTTTAGCGGATTTAAAACTGTGCCTATCACAATCGGATGGAAGAAAAAACGATCGTTTTGGTTCGAACAAATTAAATAATCAGATCGATGAATTTATTCTGAAGACAGCGCACCAAAAAATAATGAAATTTAAACGACATGTAAATCAATACGAATGTAAACATACAACGATTGAATCAAAAATTTGATTGAAATTTACGTTAAAATCAATTGAAGCATCAAACAGCATGCAATTTTACACTTTCATTCGTGTAATATTACATGTCATTCATTTTACAGCAGTATTCGAGTAAAAATACATTGAAGTGCATTGGTTTTCCGTTTAAAGAAACTGTAATTTTCAATCCACGTGTGAAATTATAATAAAATTCGTTAAAGAGAGCACGACAAGTCGTGTGTATTTGTGGTGGAACTAAATTTTACATTTATATTCATGCTCCAAATATGTGCATGAAAATAAACTTAAAATTACAAAATATTTTTTCTGTGAGGAGTACATTTTTTGACTGCATAATATTCTATAAATCGTACGGCAAAACACAAATTATTCTTGAAAATTTTTGATCGACTATATGACTTGTAAACGACAGCTCATGCTGTAAAGAACAAAAAACTTAACTAGAAACAAAACTGTTTTGTTCGATATACATTAGGCAGTAGAGTAGTCAAATAAAATGATTTCGTACGATAATGCTAAGTCCCAACCGGAACTATTCGCGCAAATCTTTGGGTTTTCACAGTTTAAGTGAATTAACAAAGTTTTATTGCTGCAAAATACAGGGGGAACTGGGCCAATTCGGACCAAGTAAGAGTTTTCCCGTTTTTATAGTGAAACCGCATCAGTAGGCCCTGGTGTGATGCAAGCGAAGATAATTATTATTTTATATGCTTTACCAACATTTGAAAACCCAGATAATTAGTGAAACGAATATTGTTGTACGATATTCATCTGAATGAATAACATGGATTTTTGAATGAATATTTTTCATATTCACCATGAGTCGCATCAGGTTCATTTTCAGCCGTCAAAAAAAAGCTTCGATTATTTTTAACTCTATTTGAAAGCTGGGAGAGTTTCTTCTATTTCCAATTCATTTTCGTGTCATTTTAGGGACATATGAATTGTTTAGCTGTTGCTTCATAGTTGCCTTCCGATTTACTGCAGTTCCCGGCAGTTAAGTATATTGTAGTCTTCAGGCAAAAAAATTATCTTGATGACTCTATATAACTCTAGAACTGATGTTGCATAACGGTGCTATGCCAAATCAGGCCAAAACACCGAAAAACCACAGTCATGTTTACAAAAGATGTTCTACGTTTTTTGAGGCCAAATTTGTGGTAAGATCTTTGCCCTAGTTCATGTGGAATAAATCTGACTACGTCTGCCGCTGCAGATTGCTTGCCAGACCATAAAATCCTGGGCAATTTCGAATTATTGTTTGTTTGTATTTTTCAGCGATATTAAATTTATCTCTGGCAGTAAATATCACGCACTCTCGAAATCATGACGTTCACTGCGCCGAGTGTTTTATAAGTTTGCGATGGGATAATTTGAATACTTACAATGTGCGAGCTGAATTTTCTGGCGTTTGCTTGGCTGAATTATCTGTTTATGTTAATTTATAGAAAAAAATCTCATGAAATTTACCAAACTATACATAGAAATTTCACCAAAATTGCAGAATATTAGCGCCAGTGCAGTAAAATTTCATTTCATTCAATCGAAACTGAATGGACGCAGTTAATCAGTCGTCTACGGTAGTATTCATATTCATTTAACGCATCAGATGCTGTTGATCTGAAGCTCAGCTCAGTAGCTCTTCACTCACCGTCGCTTTCAAATGAGTCGCAATTCATAGTCAACCTCCTTCGTTTGATCTTGTCAAATGAATAGATCCGCTTTAAATTTACCCAGTGAGCACCAGTCAAGTGAGATCCGGGTAAGCCTAAGACAAGAAGAGACAACTGGCTTCGTGTTTTTGGCTATCTTGCCTTTTTTGTGCCAGATGACAGATGAGTGTATGCAGCTTGCGAGGTTGGCAGTGCAGCCAATATCTTTGTCATATTTAGATATGTTGCTATAATACACATAATAATGACCGTTTTATTAACACACATTTCGCCAAAATTTATCTGGTACTAATAAATCCAACATTTTTATCACATACTTTATGTTTCTAGCAAATTTGGCCAGCATAACAGCCTATTCATAAGAATCAAATTTGTAACAGAAATATAATAGAGATGAACGTACTACCAAATACGTTTTTCATTGCAACCAGTTCCAACAAGCTGTTATTACTAGATTCATTATTTTTTGTCTGAAATCTGCGAATTTAAGAAAATTTGAAAAATAATTATGACAGCCGCAGTATGCTATCATTATTGTACGAAGCTGTCAAATTCATTGCTAAAATCAAATATGGAATTCAGCAATTTTCTTTGCACCTCTACCAATATTTTCCTGTTCCGATGACATCGTAAATGGGTAAAACACTTCCACACTCGTTCTATAGGAACACATTACGAGCACAGTCTACAGACACGAGAATAGTCGATGTTCTCTATCAGAAAGAATTCGAAAAGATTTTGTTCGACATGAATGCTATAAACAGGTCATATCGATGGTGGGTTTATTGATTTCAAGCAACCAAAAGTCGCCATATTGGATTGATTGCAAAATGTCCTCAATCATCAGTTTCCGTCATCTACTGACCAGCCTTGTAAAAGCAATATAGATATATCTAACCGAACATGTCAAATGGTCCTAAGTGCAAATGACAGTTTCTCTTTGTTTACTTTTTCTTTCGCTAATAACTCGGCAGTTTATACGTTTGTTACTCAACTTTTAGCAAAATAAGCTTGTCGACATCAGAGTTTTTCGATATATCCTGAAACAATATTGAAAAGTTTTAAGATAATCGAAAGAGAAAGTAAACAAAGAGAGGCTCTCATTTGCACTTAGGACCATTTGACATGTTTGTCGAGATATATTGTTTATGGTTTTCGCTTTAGAGGTTACTGGAAGCCGCCATCTTTATTTTCATGATGTCCAAAATTCATAAATTCCGGTGTTTTATGACTACTTTAACTGATACCCACATTGATAGTCGTTTTCACTGTTTCTTAGTAACCTAAAGGTCGTCATCTTGGATTTCAAAATGGCCTCACCTCCTTTTAAATGTTATCCATGTTACCCTCATCTCTGATTTTAAAATGACTTTAACCATCGAGCTTGAGCTTGAGCTTGAGCTTTACCTTGTGCGACCAGCCCTGGCTGCCACTCCGTTATCGATGTGGCCTAGCTGAAGTTGCAAGGGAATCAGAATGCTTGGGATTAGGGAAACATCTTTCAATGTGCAACTCCTGGTAATCCTAAAGTGTTTATTGATCAAAACCGGCATCGGCCAGGCCTGAACGTAGATCGCAGAAGGAACGTTCGTCCGATACTTGCTTTTGCTAGAGGCCGTATATACTACTGCGCACTCCACAAGTATCACGGGAGGAGGATATTTGTTAGTAACTAGATATTGACCCATCAACTCATGGACCGGAAACCAACGGCCTTACATCCCTTCCGAAGGAAGAATTTTCACCTCAGAAAAGTCTCGACCACCTCGACTGGGATTTAACCCAGACCAACTGGGATGGGTGGCTGACACGCTCACCACTCAACCAACTGCGCCTTCGTTTGAAATGACTTTAACCATCGATTTCCGTTATCTATCATCTTGGACCTTTAACAAGTTCGACCGTTTACTCCTAAGACAAGACAAGGCAACTAGTAATACGATTTCTGTGTACTTTGGTAGTACGTCCATCTCTATATAAATTTTTTTGGCGAATTTGAAAATTCTTTTTTTTTTCATATCCTCCTGATTTATCAGCTTCATCGAAAAAAATGACAACCTCACTCATACAGAGAAAAAATGTTCCTACCTGTATCCGTCTTGAGTTGTCTCGTCTTTTCATAGCCTTTACCCTATATGTATTTATTATCTTGCTCGGAGTTATTTTCATGTCAGTGAATGTTCATTCATATTCATTTGTGAGTGGTTCATTGGAATGGCTCACTTCCATTAACTGAGACCGTGCTAATGTGAGGTTGGTTTTTAATAGAAACTAAACAGGCTAAAACGTCAAATGACCAGAACCTGTTATTCAATTGACAGTGAACTCTGAGTGACTCAAACGAAGACGGCAGCAGAACTCAACTGATATAGTGGTGGTATGCTTACAGTGAAAGACTCGCAGTTTCAATTGAAACGAACTGTATTTCAACAAAATTTGGTTATTCTGTGTCGTTCGGGCTTGCGGTATAATTTTATCGTGGGTAGCATTAACAGAGTTAAACCCAAAAATCTGATGCTAGTATGAACCAACAAAAATGGAAATAGACCATTGTGAATTATTACCCTGTTTTGTCTTCATTTAATGTATCATAAAATGTTATACTTCAGTGACAGACTTCAAAACTAGTAGGGGAACTGTGGGTAAGACGGGCACATGGTTATTTTAGGTATATAACATCAAAACTTCTATTGTATTGTATGTGTACCCTATCATTATGGGTAACAATGAATAATGAAACTCTTAGTAGGCCTTGAATACTGTTAAACGTGTACAATTTAAATAAATATTGATAATCAGTAGTGTAGTTTCGTGCGGATGTAATTTTCAAGTTTCGGATTTAAGGTATATCGATGAAAAAATCCATTTTTTTCGCGGATTTTTTCCTTCATTTAGATAAAGTAACCCTTAAATGACATCTTCGTGGAAAATAACAGGTAAGTTGATTTATGCGTGAATAGGTACAAATGTTTTAAAATATGTGTACTGGTGGGGCAAGACGGACAGTCTTGATTAATTTTATTGATTCATCCTTATATGAATGTCTTGCATGTTGAAACGAAATTCTAGCAGTCAAACGTGGACAACCATCCAGTTAGCTGAAGTCCCACATGCAGTAGTCTGCAGGATGTAGGGGAATGTGTTCGGTTGTCGGCAGACTTTTGTTTCGGCTCACAACATTACTCCAATTGAACAATATATGAGAATAAGCATACCAATGGAAAGCTAGATGCCTTAGCTAATAACTTATGAAAGAAGTTAATTTATTCTGTCAATTTGAAAAAAAAATTATTAACAATTTAGTAAAATGCTAATTTTTTACCATTTTAAAAAATGTGGTTGTCGGCACCCTAAGAAAAGTGACTAAAATGGAAAAATATGAATGATAATCATCAAGATTCAAAGGGAAAAGGAAATTTATTCATTTCAACAACCATCAAAGGCATTATGAACATGATTCTTCATCAGAACCATAATATGTGTATGTGAAAAACTAGTGCGAATATTACGCACTGCAAATGCACTGACGGATCGAATTCACTGCAATTGAGTTAGTTTCAGGCAGTTCATTTTTTTACCAAAGCTTCAGATAGATCAGATAGAAGTCAGCCAAAGGGTGACTGTCTGGTTTATGTCAAAAGCTACATAGGGGTGCCGACAACCGAACACTTTCCCCCACGTTAATGTGACCGAGGCTAAATACGGAATTCCTAGAACCTGGAAACGACTTTGTAGACGACTTTGTGCAGGTCCCATACTCTGGCTGTGTGTAACCCAGGAACAGATGTTACCAATTACGCATTTAATATATTAATTTACCAGTGATTGTGACTGATTATTGGAACTGATTGTATAGCTCTCTTTATGACAACGGCAAAAACGATATTAGAAAATACATCATTTTCTTCAACTCTTAATCGAGCCCCACAACGTTATCTTTCACCTAGAATTGAACATATATATTAAGAAGAACCACAATCTATTCAAAACATCCATTAGAAATAGGAAATTTTAATATTTTGTGTGTTTGATCATCCTTTCTGAAACATGTCCGTTTTACTCCCACCATATGTCCGTTTCAGCCGCAGTCTGGAAAAAGTGCAGATATTTCTGCATTTTCTAATTCTTCAAAAAATGATACTTATTGATTTTTGTAACATAATCCCTCTGGGCACGCGAAAGCCAATATATGGAGTTACAACATAGAGTATTACATGTTGACAAAACATGCTCTTACTATGTTATATTTCAGTACTTCCTTAATATGTCCGTCTTACCCCCAGTCCCCATACTATATTATATGTATGTATGTATATTGTAATATTTACTCAGTTATGCAAAGCCGAGCACATTGTTTACGAAAACATCCCTAAACGTATCATGAAGTACGAAGAATTCTTTGCTGGCTTGGACAAGGGAGTTCGAATGGTGAATTTGCGATAAATCTGCCCTACTCCATTAATTCTCCGAATTGGCCAAGAAATTCTTCATCCTCAAACAACGAAATGTAACTAAGGAGATCAATTTGCTATTGTTAACTCTGTCAGTATGCTGTTAACTGCGCATTCAAATACACGGACGCCATTACGAGAAAAACAACGGATATTTCTAACCTTCAATTGTTTCCGTATCTTTTCAATTTCCATTACAAAAGGTCCCATTTTGGAACCCTTGTAGTAAAATGCGATATACTGATTCCATCTCTGTGATGAGACGCTTATCGAATGCTAGATAAGCTAGATCCACTGCCGAGGATTAGTCGAGTAGACTGCAACAGAGCACCGAGTATGGGTCGTCAAAACGCCAGCAAACCGGACGCCACGCTCCATCCGGAATCGCCAGATCGCCCATGGCACCCCACCGGTTATTCCGATAGAAATATAGCGAAAACCAATGAAGAATCGATATTGGGAGAACTTTCGCCAGGGAACTCTCAGCATATGCTAGATTCACCGCTGGGGACTAGACTAATTAGACCGCGACGAGACACCATCAGTCGCGGGTCATCGGGACACCAATGAACCAGACGCCCTGCTCCACCGGAATCGGCACCTAGCAGATTAGCTCGGTTTTGGGAGAACTTCTCTCGCCGGAAAACTCTCCGTCGGAGTAGGTCAGGTCCATCATCGGGGCTAGATCGAGTAGTTTGCGAACAAGTCGAGGAGCTGAACGGCTCATCAAGGAAGTAGTGCCAAATTGCACAAGAAGGGAACTAAAAGGCTTAAAGGAGTTGCGGTGCTAAGTGGCACCGGACACGGAGCCAAAGAGGTCAAGAAGTTGTGGTTCTGAAACCAAAGAAGATTCGGTATCGGGAGAACTTCTTTCGCCGGGGAACTCAACGTCAGCGTACAAGCAGATTCATCGCCGAGAGCTAGACTGAGCAGACCGCGACGAGACACCAACAGTCGCGCCGGGGTTTCAGCAAACCGGACGCGTTACTCCACTGAAATCGCCAAACTGATCTCGGCACCTGGCTGGTTGGCTCGCTTTCGAACTTCTCTCGCTGGGGAACTCTTCGTCGCATAGGCTGGATCCATCGTCGGGGACTAGACCGAGTAGTTCGTGATCAAGTCGGAAGCGCAACGAGGAAGTGGTACTAAACGGCACAAGGGAACCGAAGGGCTCAGTAAATTAGATAGTATGAAGTTTGTAGCCCAGATTGTCCTCGTAGGGGAAGAGCACTAAAAATATATGCATTGTTTAGGACTAAACAAAATAATTCTTTTTAAATATTTAAATGGTTCAGAAAAATTTGCGGCAAAACGAATGTCTTTAACTATAATAATGTTTTTGGGAAAAAAATAAGTTTACTGAATCGATTTGGGTATTTTCATCGCATTGGGAAGCATTTCTCATAGTCAAATGGCATCTCAAGTGAATATTTCGAATCAATTGAATGCCGTACGACGTTACTCCAATTGGCCAGCATTAAAATGATTGATTGATTGTTGATGAACTGTATAGACATGAATGAGTACGTCATGTGCGATGATCATAAATTTGAAGTGACATGAAGAATTTAGTCATTAAATAGAATATTTACGTAACTCACTGCACGTTAAAAAACCATCGGGTGTTCCGAATATATAGACATTAGTAATGGCTTCCCGAAAGGCCTTTGGTACTCGCACTGGATTTTACGCTTTGTTATTAAACTAGCTGTTATCGTTTCTTGGATTTGTTGCAATCGACTTGACGAGTATTCCCATTGTACCTTCAAAACGAGGTTACAGCTCTAGCAAACGAAGAACAAATCTAAAGAAGACGCAGTATTGTGAACTAAATTTTGCACCAATTAGGCTTCGCAAAAACAAAAAAATCTCTGCGATCTCTTAAAGTGTACAACAACACAAAAGATATCTTTGTACAAAGACTATTTATAGCGCGTGCCGTGGAATTTCTGAAAACTGCAAATATAAGATAGAATAATAGGTAATAGGTCCTACTTACCGTCCGAAAAAACAGCACGATCCACACCACTAATGGCAAAAATATTTTCATTTTTGCTGCAAAGAAAAGAAAACAGAGAAGAGTAAAAATTAGTAACACGTAGAAATAACACAAACCGACAATCATCATTTGTTTCCGGGTGGATATGTTCTCACCGAGAACATTATGCTCGAGGGAAACAAATCTCCCCCCGCACCGCGAGAAAATAAACCCCACCCAAGCCATACCCTCGAACCTGATCGCACCTACGAAACATGCCCAAACGAAAAAAAAACAGCACTCAGCACTCGGGCAATCAAAATGGCTCTCGCCAGGTTTTTGTGTTCACTTGTGTTTACGCCATCCTCACAAGGTTTACTGTTATTCCCAGCTGAGTGCAACACGACCTCGATCGACGCTATCACCCCGCCGAAAGCCTCATCGTGGTTCATCCCGGGTCTGGGCAGCAGCGAGCGAGCGGTCGGTGGCTGGTTTCATGCTTTTTCCTCGTTTGCAGCATTTAACATTATTGGCAGCAGCAGCAGCTGGCGGAGAGGAAGCTTGGGAAAGTCCCACATTTTCCCGACTACGTGACTGTTCTATAACAGCCGTTACGTATCGACCCGGAGCCCACGGGTTTACGGGTAGGAAAAAGTAGTTCTTTCTCGTAGGACGGTCATCCGCTCCGGGGATGTACAGAATTTAGTCACGCTGCGGCTGCTTCTGGGTTCTGCCCACGGTTTCGCCATCATTATGCCACTCGGTTGCATCTACATTAGATGGAGAGGGAACCGTTTCCCCATACCGGCATCTACATGCCAGAGTTGCTGCGGTTTTGCTACTGCACCCCGTTATCGCTTGGTTTAGATCAGTTCGATTTTTGCATAACCGGCGAGGAGTTGGACAAAAGTCCAAGATCTTTGCGCAGTAGGTACTTGTGTAAGCGATGAAAAAAGGGAGTACGCCACGCCACAGCGCCACCGATGCTTGTTTTGCTTTACATTAGTCGGATACATCCCCATGGTAGTGGAACAAAAAAACACACACTCACAGAATGGGCTGATCGAAAACTGACGTCTGTTTTTTGATATACCACAGAGGTGTTGGAAGCGGAGATGCAATTTCCTTTTCACGGCTGTTTGTTGCTTGACGGCGTCGATGGTGAGGCTGATTGCTGTTTGCTCAACACGGTTGGAGCTAGCGTTGGAAGTTTGGTAATTGGAATCCGCTACTAGTTGCTATACGAGGTAAATGGCGAGAAGACTACACTCGTTTAGATATGGTTGTTTTCTGAAGCCGAGATGCTACTGTACTTATAAAGGAACTGAAAGATGCCTGGAAAATGCTTTGACGTAGAAAAAAATGTTGAGATTTTATTCTATTGAAAAGGTTAGAGTTTCGTTTTTATGTACATTTATGCATAGAAATTCAGTGTATCACTGACGCCTTACGTATAATATTGCCAATTTCACACCAAATTTGACTATTACACAATTGAGCATACTATTTCAAAGTGTGATAAAAGTGCTCATTTAAGTCCAATCGTCTGAGTACCTTCGCTGCACTTGGTCATTTGGTTACAACAAATAAGTGCACCAAACACTTCTAGATGATTTGATTCATAGTGCGCTTTTACCACGCTTTTAAAGAATATGCTTCTGTGATAGTCCAATTCGGTGTAATACGTGCAGAATGTTCTTTAAGGGCAGACAATTCTCATTATCACGTAGAAAATTTGTTAATATATGAATGTTTTGTCATGGCATCAAATGAATACTTTCAAAAATAATTTAAGTAGAACAAGTAATCCAAGAGTTGAATCTCGTTCGCTCGTTCGTTTTCCGAGGTTTTAAGGAAAAGTAGTCCATCTATTTTAAAACACATCATCACTCTTGGACCAACATGGCTTTGTAAGAAAGTGCTCGACAAATACTAATCTGATGAGCTACGTGTCCTCGCTGATTGATAAATTGGAAAAAACAACAATAGATCGATGCGATGTACATCGACTTCTCGAAAGCTTTCGACCGTGTATCTCATCAGCTCGCTGTGGAAAAGCTAAGACGGACTGAACTGTCGGACTGGCTGACTAATAGACCTTTCTCGTCCGACCTAACCCCCTTTTTTCTTATTTTTATTCAAAAGACTACACATTTTTAAGAATATTTCCGCTGAAATGAGACTTTTTAGAGCTATCGTGATTTTTTAATGATTTTTTTAAATTTAAAAAATGCAGGAATGTTGAGTATTTTTTTCACCTTTGCAAGAATGGTGGGACTCAAAATATGTGTTTGGGCAGCACTGTTTTGTATATTTTTGCTTGGCTTCCTGGCAACGCGGCAAATGAAGTGGTGAGTCGCGGTACAAAGATCATTGGTTATGTAAACAAACTAAAGTGAACCTCTCGGTGGAGAACGTTACATGGTAATGTTTAACCTCACTTTTTTGACAGTTCAAAGAGATTGTTTACATGATCTTGGAATTTTTTGTTGATTCGATCATAGAGAAACTTGGTTTGGTTCGCTTCCAAATGTTAACACTTTCCCAACAAGGTCGCTCAGCTGTATTTTTTAATTGATGTCGGCATCATACATTGTTCCGTTAACTTTAACATTTTTACTTTTCTTGTACATGATTCATTGAAGAAGCAAGGAATTTCTAGCCAAACATTTGAAAAAGGCCTACTGCCAAATGCAAACAAATCGAATTTTGATGTTCTCTATTAAAATTCTGGGACAGAACCTGTGGATAGATGTTTTCTTTTTCTTTTTTCTGTTCATTTTATCTCTTGTCTTGCATAGCCACTCTTTCTTCCTCACATATTTTAAATGGACTGGCTACATTCGACAGTCCCCCCTGACTGCATTTGACGGTTCCCTTTGGCTGCATTTGACAGCTCCCCCTGGCTACAATTGACATTAGGTTTTTTTGTATCCACACGTTCCGTCCCAGTTAAAAACTATCTATCTGGCCATGTACATAAACATAACGCAACAATGGATTATGAAGAATTTTGATAATGATGTTATAACAAATTATAAAAGAGCCCGGCTGATATAAAAGTCCTAACTAGCAATACACTTTTTATAAAATGATTATAAAGGATTATTGTAACTGATTCCAAAAGGATTATAAAGGCAGTGAAATACGTACTCAATGAATTAAGGGGTGTGTCTGATACAATATGCGCAATCAAACTAAATAAAACAGAATTCAATTTTTAAATAGAATTATAATGAATTCGACCAAAACTTCTTTTGCCTTTTTCTCATTTTCAAATGTTTGGGTAGAATTTAGATTATTTTATCGTTGTTGCGATCAATTTCGTTTGGTTTGTTTTGTTCACAATGTTAGTCGCAGAGCATTTTGGTAATCTATGGCAATTGATGCCCTGTACACCCCATACTAGGTCCGCTCTTGTTTCAGCTGTTTCGCCCTGTCCGGCACCGAGTCAATCGATGGTCCAACCTGCGCCGCACTCGTCTGTCGCTATGTCAATGGCAGGGACTTGGATTAAAGGCCAAAATTTCAGCTACGGTTGGTGGTGTTGCTGCAATCGGTTTGCCTTCGGCCACATTGGACATTCGGCTAACGGGAATATTCAGCGATTCCGATTCGAAGGAAGCAGCGCCAGTAGCAGACTGCTTCGGCTCAGCAATACGCTCCGGTATCGGACGAAGCTAACACTCCGACAGGACGAAGGTTTCAACGAGGGGCTCAGGCATAAGTCCTTGCACTTCCTGCTTGTCGAGTGAACAATTCCGACGAAACCACTGCCGCTCTCGCCAAGTTTGATCACCGTAATAAGTGCAACGTCAACGGTATAGTGACAGGATTAGTCGAGAACAGTGCCAGGACTGACTTGCCAAGAGCTACAAGATTAAATAGCAATGCGTTTTTAAAGTCACCATAGTATAACGTAGAGGCTTTACCAAGATGATTTATTCAGCAGAATAAGATAGCAAAATTACCCAAAACATAAGACCTGGCTGCCGAAGTGAATTCACACACATCATCACCTACAGAGGTAAGCAATATTGGAACGCAGCGAAATTCCTCACAATGAATTGATCTCGTTAGGTGAAATTCCAGGAAGTACAATTTTCATAGCACAATTTAGTCGACCGAAATTGTAGTCCTCAGTCGAGAGAGAGACTGATAGAGTAGCAGCAGCTAGGAATTTTCTTTCGAAAGCTAGCAGCGGTTTCGCGTATCCTGCGCTAAGTAGAGAGCGTTAAGACAGATCTCCGAAACATGTCAAGTGCTATCAGATGAGAAAAAACGTCGCATCTATGACCAGTACGACAAGGACGGTCTGCTGACCAACGGTTCCGTCCGGTACCACCATAACACACGGCACCGGCGACACATATATATTCACAACATACTAATTACTTATCCTTCCGAAAAAGTAAATAAATTGACTATGCAATTTATCATTCGCTGCCTAGTTATTTCCTGCCAATTTGAACACGACAGCAGTTGCAGAAAGCTTTATTGCGGTGCAAAAATGATGGCAACTCGGGATATAATATAAATTTACATATAATTTCTCCTCCCTGCTCTGCATTCTTATCACTCCTATCAAATCCTTCTTACTCCTTATCGTCAGTGCCGAGCACTGTTTTGCATTTGCCGGCTAAATCAACGACAATGCGATAATCGTCAATCGACGAAACTTTTGCTGAAATGGAACTTGAACACGAATAGCAGCTATCATACGCTGGTAGGCATTCTGACCAATGGAAACGTTTTTCGGTATGGGCATTGAACGATCATTTCAACAACTTATCATCGACCGAATTCGTTACCTATAAAGTTAAGGTAACCTTCACCACCTTAAAATGAGTAATATATCGGATCATCTTGTTAGGACTTAACCCACGAGCAAACAAACAAATGTGTACAAATCCTTATCTATCATTCAGAAAGCAATCGTTTTATAGCCCAATGCTTGATCTTACGATTCAGCATATGCCACCGGGTTTTGCATCCAGCGCCGATTGGTCAATGTATGAACCAGGGGTGACTACGCATCTCGAAACGAAAGGTTTATTGTATTCAAGCTTGTGTGAAAAGGTCGATTCGAATTGGTTGCATAATGTGGCACCAGGTTCCCATTGTTCCAATCCTCATCCCTCTTGAGTTGATAGTCTTTCAAAGAGCATCGAAAGTATTCAAGTAATGTAAATTTTAAAAGTCCATGTAAACAAGTCTTTGGTAAACAAGCACACTGAACTGTCAGAAAAGTGAGGTTATACATTATCATGCAATGCTCTATGTTTTTGACAGGTATATGAATGTATCATTTCAGCATCAGTGATGCCAGGTCTATTCAAACAATAGCCTGCAGTAAAAATATAAAAGTCTGCAGATTGCTACAAAAATCTTCAATAAATTTGACATAGAAATGTAGTATGTATACATTTTAAATTATCAAAAATGTTGAAGGCCTGTGTATAAATTGGCTGGCATAGGCTTAGTTCTGCTAAATATTTGTAATCTGCAAAACATCTGCAGTGAAAATGCAAAATCTGTAGATTTACTAATATATATGCAGAAAAAAAAGGAAATTCATCCAAATGGTGTAAAAATGCGGGGAAACAAGGCAAGATAGGTATTCAGAATATGGGGTTAAAGGAGCAGCTCGCACTATTTTTGATTTTTTCAATAGTTAGAGGTACCAAATCTTCGCGGCAATGGGCAGTAACGAATTGGGGATAAAAAGGAAGCATCCTATCATATAAAATTTTTTGACGAGAAAGGTCTATTGGATCTTCACGTACCTTGCGAACTGTAACACCTCGGTGCGACTTGGAACTACACTATCCTTTCCACATTACATTGGGCGTTCCTTAAGGGAGCCATCTCGGACTTCTCCTATTTGTGCTATCTGCGAACGATCTCTGCAGTCAATTATCGTCTTCTAAAGGCATATATGCTGATGATCTGAAAATTTACTGTGCAGGGCCGGGAAAATAATTATTTCCCGAGTGGGTAGTAAGATTCGGCGTGATTTTTACTCGTAGTGATGAAAGTTCAGACATGGTGTAAGTGAAAGTGAAAATTTCCGGATAATACCTGGTGGCTATTTGGAAATACTCTTTGTTAACGGGCTGTGTGAACGACGGCTCAGCGAAAATGTGTTTGTTGATTACTGATACTACAAATGGTCGGTGTTAAGTCAGACCGGACTAAGTCGCAAAACATAAAAAATGAGATAATGATAGCACTGGATAAAGAATTTCTTCAGCTGTATTCGACTTTTGCCAGATTTGAAATTTGTAACAATAAGCAAGAATTATGGCGAAAATAAATTTCCAATTACAATGTAAAGGATGCTGTGATTCAAACTTTAAACTCGTTTTTCTCGATAGTTCGGTCTGACTTAATACCGATTAAATGTTCCACAGCTAAGTACCAATTACTCTATCCTACTCTACTTCCGGACCGAAGATAACCCATTTAACATCATCGATATATCGCGTAAACTAATTAAACAACAATCGGCCGTTTACGAAAAAGTATCTTGTCTACGTACCTTCTGGGAAGTAGAAATTGATGGTGTAGTCTTCGACCTTAATTGCAAAATATGGGGTTGGGTCCTTCCAGAACAGTCAGTGAAAATTCTGGTTTGCAAGCAATTGCGCTTAGCAAAAATCGAGGAGTATAAGAACTTATTTTCAATAAGTCTCATATCGAGCCTATCGCCGGGTCTACTCTTCCAAATTTTGTTTTTTGAATAAGGCTCGTCTACCTGTTCGCCTTTTTATGCATTAGGGCATGCCATCATTACGATCAATTGGGTCATATATCTACCCAATGTAGAAGCGTAGTAACGACGACTAATTTCTACGCTCCCTTGTCTACTAAAGAGCGAGTGTCTCATAATCCTATTGAGGGAACATGTTCTAATGTGCCTATAAATTTTCTAAAATAGAAAATCATTTCCTCTCCTAACTTCCTCGTAAAGGCCTGAGATGTCCTTTGATGGGTGCTATTACAAAACTGAAGTAAGTGGCTCCTCGTCTCAAAAATCTTAGAAACTAACAGGAATTCCCTCATGGGACATAAAAATCCCCAAGTGTCCCTATATTTCATTCCCATAAGTTTTCTATGTTTAACACGATGTATTTGGTTAACTTCCGACCTAGATCTTCCACAATTTTAACATTATTCGCCAGGGCCGAGTTAATCCTCGGTACCAGATATTGAAGTTGTCGTTTGTCAAGTCCGAATCAAAGGCAGACATTGTTTCCCTATACATCACACCTCAACTGGTTCAAGGAGACTTCAACTCCCACGGTATATCATAGGGTTGTCTTCACGTTGATAACCGATCTATCTTACTGCATGATATTCGCGACAATTTCAATATGATCTTGACTACTCCACCACCGCGGCCAAAGGCGCATCTACTATATCTCAAGCAATCGAATCAAAACAAGAAATTTCTCCGGTGGAAGAAGACTAGGTTTTAACTGGCTTGATTATCGACACTGCGATTAAAGGTCAGACGAAACGAGACCCGGCGCAAACAGCAGTGGACGTTCTCCCACTTCGTGGTGGGTAGAAAGCACTCAGAATTGTACGAAATCCTCCTATAAGAACTTTTTGAATGTAGGATCGCCCGATTTGTTCCGCAACGTTAGAAACGCAAATGAAAAACTTAATGAATGCTGAAAACGTAGTTATTGGCACCGGTTTGTCGACGGATTAACGAGAGAAATGATGTTTCACCTGGTGGTTAGGTCCTACGTTTTTTACAAATTAGTATCTCAAAGATGACGGTGGTAGTTAAGTGGAAAGTCTAAGAAATTACACGAACCTTTTAACATAGGCAACACAATTTATTTCAATAATTCACTACTACAACTATTAGCATCCAGAGGACATTTTCTTTGGAAAACAAATTTCCCACACGGAAAACTCGATTTAAATTATCTGATTGGTTGATTGGTTCCCGCTAATTATGCTTCGAACCGCTAATCTTGAACAGTTTACGTTCGAAGCTCCACCTCTTTGAGATGGAAGAAAACTGATTTCATTCGATGGCCAGCCCATTTAACTTCGAAGTTAAACTGAACCGAGTACAAAATCGGGGGTCGCATGCGCGTGCGGCATCATTCGTGTGTTACACTTGTTTTAGTTATACCAGAACGTCCTGTCGACTAAATCCATCGTCTGCTGAGAAAGGGCAACTAAGCCGAGCGTGTCGGTGCCAGAGCACCTGGCAACAGTGATGGAATATTGGAGCTGGCAAGAACAAATGTTCTGCCGCGGCGTAAATATTTCCCAGGGTGAAGCTCTGCCTAACATCGCCTTTCTGACCGAAACAACAAAAAAACGTCCTATCTAATCTACATTTTAAGCATTTGACAAGTTTTTTAGGCAATGTCACTCTAAGCAGTAAAATGGCCAATGATCTAATGATCCGTACTATGAAATAATTTCTCCACCGGGCTCACTGTTTTGATTAAATAAGGTTTTTAATATTTCCGATGAGTGGAAAGTACCATACATATGAAATATGGCAAAAAATCAAATTTATTTTTTTGGTTTGATAGGCTGATAAGGGCTAATTTGTTTGCCAAAAGAAAATATTCTCCGGGTGCGTACTGAGCGTATCAAACAGATCTTTGCGAAATCTGTTGGGAAATATTCACATCAGTTGTGTAACAGATGCCGTATAGAATACGATTACCGGGGTTGGGCATAGCGTAGTTGGCAAATCGATTGCCTTGTACGCAGCTCACCTGGGTTCGATTCCCAACCCCGAACATAGGGTTTGAAATTTTTCTAAAGAGATTTTTCTAACCCGAAAAGAGGCGAATGACCATAAGGTTAAAAGCTCTATAATCAAAATAAAAAAATACGATTACCATAAATTACGTTAGAAATGATTTTATAAAATCAATCATTAGCTTTGCTTTGATTGGTGGCCTACTTGTTGTTGTTTACATTCCACAAAAAAATAGAAAAAGTTCTAGTTTCGGAAAATGGCTTCATGAAAACCGAAAAATCTCATATTTTACTGAAAAATTCGTTCATTTTTCTTCGAAATAATAGGAAGAAATTTTTTTTATTCGGTTTACAGTGATTATATCGTGCAATATTTACTCAAAAAGTAGTTTTTGTTAGTAAAAAGTATATATACAGGGTGTTTGGTTCATGGTTAAGAATCTCTCGGGAAGTGATAGACTGTCATATTTGGAGAAAAAAATTGTTCTACACATACCATCAAATCTTAACCGTTACAGAGTTAATGAACTTTTTGTGTAAAAAACTTATTTGTCTTAAAATACCTCTAACTTTAAAAGTGTACTTTGTATTTTAAATGTTTTAGTTCCATTCGAAAGGTGAGAAAATTTCGCATTGAGTGACGCCCTCACATGTTTCAGTTAATGAGTTTAAGTAGCCTTTTCAAAGAAATTTATTGAAAATTTCAAACGATTTTTCGTTCAATTCTGGAAAATCCTAATAGTTAACCTCATCATTTTAATAATTCAGATTGTTAGTCTTGATGAGTCAAATTAAGCAAATTTGTTCTTTGACATGATACACTTACCTTTTCTTATTTTCATGATTTTGGGTTATTCAACTTGGACATTTTTATCTCATTTTCACTAGTACCAGCTCTAATTGAAAAATTACGGCACTTATTGTACTTTTTTTTTTCTTTTTATTCAAAAGCCAGGAAAATTTTACAGTGAAAAATGTATTAATACCTTTCAGTTAAGTGAATTTAGTATTCTTTTAAAAGTAAATTAGTTTAACGTTAGTGCTATTATTAGCATTTTCGTTAATTTTCTTAAAATAGTAAATAATAAACATCACCATTATTATCATGGAAATAATGCATCTCAGCAAGTTCTACAGTTCTTTCTTTGACTCCATTCAATTATCTCTTTTGGTTTCGACGTAAAATCGTTTTAATCACATCGTTTCATATGCAAAAATAATGATTTCGAACCCACTACATTTGTGGCGAGCTCATGCTGTGTTAACTATTAAATAGCAGCAAAATGAAAAGAGATATAGACAAAGTGTCTAATAAAAAGTCATAGAGAATATTAAGGGGCATCAAATGAACAATAGTTACGATAAATTTTGTTGATTACTAATTAGAATAATTAAAAAACTCTCCAAAAAACACAAATTTTGAGTTATTTCGTTAGTAAAAAATCATTTAGTACACTTAACTAAAAGATATTTGTACATACACTGATAGGACATTTTCTCAGCTTTCCAATGAAATCTTGTAAATAACGATATAAAGCATATTTTTAGATTAGAGTCTTTTAAGCACTTGCAAGTCGGTTACAGGAAAAGTATAGTAACGAAATTACAAAGAAATGAGAAGAGATAGAAATAAGACGTTCAAGAACAAATCATGAATCGTCCTAAAACCCAACTTTTGGATAATGGATATTGCTATAATCATACTTCATTATTTCGAGAAAATTAGCAAAAACCTCCTCAAAACATTAACTTTTAATTACTTTACAGTTAAAAGGTAATTAAAACTAATTACTTAAAAGATATGAGAACACCATTCAATAGGAAATTTTCTCACCATTCAAATGAAACTGAAACATTTAAAATACAAAGTATACTTTTAAAATTAGAGGTATTTTAAGACAAATAAGTTTTTTACACAAAAAGTTCAATAACTCTGTAACGGTTGAGATTTGATGGTATGTGTAGAACAATTTTTTCTCTAAATATGGCAGTCTATCACCCCCCGAGAGATTCTTATCCATGAACCAAACACCCTGTATAACGTTCTAACGAGAGAAGCTAGTGATTCGGTATATTAAGACAAATTGTTCTCCTTCAAAATATCTGAAAGTATTTCTAAACTGATTTTAATGAAAAATCAAACCTGCAAAAGTTATACAAAGAAAACCATTTTTTAAGAAAAACCCTAATTTCTTGTAAAATGAAAAGTACACGACACAGAACTTCAGTGTCTTCGACGAAGTTTTCTAAAATTTTATATTCTTTAATATTCTGGTAGACAACGAAACTCTATCTCGAACAATTAAAAGGTAATTTTCTGTGCTTTAGAAAATTTAGAACTACCCTTACCTTTTGTTTGTCCCAATGAATATTAATATGCCAAAAAACCCATTTTTGGTGAAAAAGTGCTCATAATTTGCAACGAAAATAGTTAGATGTGTGGTTTCAAGTGACCTATAATAGGTTTTAGGTTTCATCAAATGCAGCACAAAATTACTAGATCATTCTAAAAGTACATTTAATTGTTTTGTAGCACCGTGTTATCAACAATTAGTCTTGAATTGTTGATAAAACGGTGCTATAAAGTATTGACTGTACTTTTGAAGAGATGTAGTAGTTTGTTGTTGAATTTGATGAAACCCAAATCCTATTGCACGGAAAATTTTTCCCAAAATCGTGAATAAAGTACCATGAATTCTGGAACAATCACGTATTTACGCTACGGAAACAGGACCATGAACAAAAATCATGTTTTATAATTATTGTCCATTTCCCTTAAGTAAAGCCAGTATAACGCTTTTATTAGTGGAGGTATTTGTTTTTGTTTTGTGAACTTCAGTCTTCGGAAACCAATTGTGAACTTCAGTCTTCGGTACCATACCAATACCAAATCGATTTTCGGTACGTGACCTAGTTCACAACTTTATGAACTTTATTCATAAAACTGAAAGTTGAATCGTGATTTCGTTTTCGTGGTTGTGAAGTAGTTAACAAAAGCAAAACCCGGATCACTATTTATCCTTTCAATCATTAAACTAGTTCATGATTCCTAATATATTAGTCACGATTTGATATCCTAATAGTATAATAATTACGACTTATCATTGGAGCTCGTGAAATAGTTCACAAAATCGAGAAATATTATTCATGTATACGTGAATTGATTCATGATTCCTAACGACTCACCATTCGTACCCATGAAATAGTTCACAAAATAATGAAATATTATTCTTGGAAACGTCAACTGATTCATGATTCCTAGTATAAAAACCACACCTGACCATGCGTTCCCGTGAAATAATTTACAACAACATAAAATATCGTTCAGGTGTTCGTGAACTGGTCCATGATTGCTAGTAAAATTTTCACGATTGACTAATCGTGCTCATGGAATAGTTAACAAATTCGTAAAATATTACTAATGGATTCGTGCACGGGTTTATGATTCGTAGTACCTGATTCACGATCTATCTTGAGTGCTTGTGATATTTAGAAGACATCCGGAATCATTTTCAAATTCGTGTACCCGAGAAAATTCTCGTGGGTTCACATCCTATACAACCCATTGAAAAGACCATAAATATTAGGGTGGGGCATTGTTATATGGAAAAATGTAATCATAGCCACATCAACCGAGCACAGCACTTTTTTGGTTCCTTTTGGGGTCCCAAACAACTGTGCGAAATTTGGGGTCGATTGGTGTTGACCCGGCGTAGCGCATTGCGATTGAAATTTGTATGGAGATTAGTATGGGAAAACCTACATTTTTCCATTTTTAATTCTACAGACTACAATTCCTGTAGTGTGCCAACAAATAGATAGAAGTATAGTCCAGGATATGCTGAACAACTTTGCCGAAGGATGTATGGTATTAGAATGTCTCTAAGCCAAGTTATACCTGTTCAAAGTTCGATACATCGAATTAAATGCCACAAATCATTTTTATTACCAACACTGCGGGTGCACCAATGGTATTTCATATAGCATTCCAAAATAACATTATATAATTTAGTTTTACCACATTGATATGTTTGGATGTAGGTTTTCCCATACTAATCTCTATACAAATTTCAAACGCAATGCGCTACGCCGGGTCAACACCAATCGACCTCAAATTTTGCACAGTTTTTTGGGACCCCAAAAGGAACCAAAAAACGATCATTTTGCCCCACCCTAATAAATATGGTCCGTGCCAAGTTTCACAACCATCAAAACACCACAACATGGTCAAAATAACTCATAAATACACCAAACTGTGGTTTTTATATGGGATCTACCGGACCGTGGCGATGGTGTTTTCATGGGCTGATCCCATTTAAGATACAATCAAAACACCATGCAGTGAGGGTGAAATTGGACCATCACTATGGGGGTATTATTGGCTTTTCGTTTGCTCGGGTAACTCTGCACATGGTCTTGAAATTTTCACGTGCTTAAAGTTATGTCCAGCTCCTAGCGACTAATAATAGGTGCGAGCAGCAGATATAAGAAAACTAATAGGACCTCGAACATCGTTACTCATTTGATAAGGTGCAATGTGATGTACGGACAGAAAACGAAATCTGCGCAGTTTGTGATATAATTCAGTTACCGCGAATCAGTCACACTTTTATGATTCAATTCATATTGTCACGTTACTAGGAGTAAAAAATCCGATAGTAAATAAACATGAACATAAGTCCCATTACTCCAAGCTCAAGAATAGAAAATCACGATAACGTACATAAAAATTACGAAAAGCGTGACTAAGATCCCGAAATCCTAAACAAAAATTTCACTACTCGTGATAAAAATATCAAAAATTGAGACTATGATCACTAAATAATTAACACAAATCACTCTACTTGTGACTATAACATCACGATAACATGAATAGAAATAACTGAAATCGTAACTTAGATCCTGAAGCATATGCTTGGGACACGATAGATCAGCCTTTTGGGGCCACTATAGGACACTACTATGGTGTAAATCTGAATAATTTTTATAGGAAATTGTGCGTTATTTCGTGCGAAAACGCCAAAATAAAATGAAGAGGACATAAAGAACGCAATTGCATCTGTATAAGAGGGTGCCAGTATTCGATCAACCTCTAAACAATTCAAGGCTCCGTTCGAAACATTACGTGCTCGTGTGAAAGGAAAGTGCTCGTCATCGATGCAAACACGTCAGATATCTCGCGTGAGTTACCAATATAATAATTGAAGGTAGTGTTGAAGTAGATTTAATCGAAAAAAATATGAAAGAAAAAGAAAAGGAAAAGGAATAAAAAAATGCTCTAAGTAACCACGTTAGCCGAAATGCACAACATCAATTCCACACTCTTGCAATGACGAGGACACCGAAGAAGTCATTTACAAGCACAAAACCGGACGCGGTTGCTGAAAAAACATGTTTTTTGACATTTCCGTCCGCGGTTTCGTGATTTTTCACATCATTTACTACTTCCTTTTTTCTTACCGGAATGTCGTCAATAGATTGCATTTATTATTTGTATTCCTTGATTTTAAAAACCTCCAATAAACTCGCGTTATTAAAAAAATTCTAGCACTGCATAAAATCGTTGTTACCAAAAGATTTCCAACGAGTGCTGTTTGTTAAAACCAATGTATGAATACCATCACA
Organism: Topomyia yanbarensis; assembly: GCF_030247195.1. Lineage (NCBI taxonomy): Eukaryota > Metazoa > Arthropoda > Insecta > Diptera > Culicidae > Topomyia > Topomyia yanbarensis. The sequence goes on along the minus strand of NC_080671.1, from coordinate 183,231,818 downwards.
CGAGCTCGTCAAAAAAAACTGACCTACTTGGCCCAACTCTACTCTATGTATGATAAACGAAGCGAAATTTCACAAACCCACAGGAATAGTGACTAATCTAATAGTAATCACGAACCAGTTCCCAAGACACGAATGCATCCATGAATAATTATCCGAATGTTGTGAAACTGTCACGAGAAAATATCAAGACTGTTTTGATTTTTGAATCTAATTCATAAGAACGAAACTAGATCATGGTTAAGATGTAATTAATCATGAATCAGTTCATGTTGTATAGTCAAACCCTAATGTTACTAAATTTATGGATAAAATCATTGGTTTATGAACAGTGAAGTTAACCCTCCGGCACTCGCGCCGTTGTATTTTGTGCAACACCTTCCGAAACGCTGGCGAAATCTTCTTCCGGAGGGTTAACGAAAAAACGACCATTAGCACAAATAAAATTGTTATGCAGTCGTTACGGAAGAAAAAGTGAACACAACTTTAAAACACATGATTTTTGTTCACGGCTCTGTTTTCGTAATGTAAACATATGGTTGTTCCACAATTGATGGCACTTTATTCACGCATTTTGGAACAGTTTTGTCCGTATGAGGAAGGGGCTAATTTGACTAGATACTTTTAAAATATGTTCCAAAGCACTTGTTTCGTGAAATTATGAATTTTTACATTCCACAATAAGGAATCTATCGATCAATAATCAATAGAATAATCAATTATTATGGGGGAATTCCTGGGTATGGCCAATTTGACCTACAATACCGTCTGTGTATTTTCAACTTTTGTTTCGACTACATAAGACACTTTTTACTTTTCAACGGCATTCAATTAGCTAGAGATTACTAAGTAGAAACAGGCATAAAATCCTACAGACTAATCTTTTGTCTTCTGCTGGCAGGAGTCGGTCTTAGGTAGTGTTACGACGAATCACTCAAGTCTACAAGCAAGTCTCACGGCAAAGACAGACTTGTCCCTCTTTACCATCAGAACCAGCTTCTAGTTTTCTGATCTGTATATTTCACATCCTTGCTCTCACTTGAGTACTAGGTTCTAAAATTTTAAAAACTTTCCTTACTCAGTAAGCTCTAGCTAATTGAATGTTGTTAAAAAGTAACAAAATAGTCTTTGTTTTGAACAATGACGAAACTTTATACAGTCATGCGGGGTTTCGAATCGATCAAAAATATTCGTTTTCCTTTGGAAAACACGTTCCCGAAATATCCCCCGATATATTTCCAGAAGGAGAGTATTTCTAACAATATATTCGGTGTTAGTTTTTTTTTTTGAAAATTTTCAATGAGAAAGAGTTTTAAACGCACTAGTTCTTTGTTCTGCGTTAAGAACACCGTTCTCCAGTAAATATTTCAATATGAATAAAAAGAACTGTTTGTTTTTGTGAGCAATATGAGTATACACTTTTACCACTATTTCACGGTTCCAGACCATATTGCGGCTGAAACCACCCTATTCATTAACATATGTGAACTGTCCTTTATTTCCAATCAATCAGAATATTTAAAAAAAGCATTATAAGTGTAATAAATAAACCTCAAGTGTGCATTTCACCAAACCTTACTCAGTTGTGTTCAAAATACATTTCAGATCACCATTGAATTTAATTTAAGCTTTTAAAGTAAAAATGCCGAAAAAACAACATACGAATGCAGAAATACTGTTTTGTTCACAGACGACAGATTTCACCTCAATTATCGCAGTCGAATAATAATATACAAATAAAGACTGATCAAGCCACTCTCCAAGCGACCACATCCGGTTTACTTTCGCAATACTCTGCAGCTGATTTTACGAACCTTGCTTTTGAGGACTCGTCCTAAGGGACCCAGAACCTCGTTGATCACCATCCAACATAGGGCACAATTTTGCAATATTGTCGTTTTCGGAAATTGTTCCACTGCAACGCACATCACTGTTCACTTCCATGCACTTTAGTAGCAGGTATTTCTTTTTGAATATTTTCAAACAGCACAAAATCTCAGTTCAAATCCACCAGTTTCAGCACACTTTCCGGAGATTTAATTTCCACTGTGATTCACTTCCATTCTTCTTTATCAGTGATTTTTCGCACAAAATCTCCATGCAAATTTCAGATTTTGCCACCATAAGAATCTGCTTCAACACTAATTAGCAAAGGCCAAACTTTCCACTATTTCGTCTCGCTGTTTCACTCCTCGTCAACCACGGACCGACCGGTCGGCAATCATCCACTTGACAAAAAAAACCTGACACGTTTTGCCACTTTTTGCTGACTTCGTTTGACATTTCACATTTTCGCAGGAAAAAAAAACTTGCCACAGCCGCCAAATGGCTCACTTTTAACATTTATCCATAACCGACAGCGACATCCCACAATCTGCGGCACCACCAGACAAGCGTTGAAGTCTCCGCCGTTGTTGGCTTCACCCGTGCTGCTGGTAGAACATCAGCAAAAGCAGAAGCAGCAGCAACAAGTCACCGATACAAACGGTCCTCAAGCCACAGGTACTTCAACTGCCAGTAAAACACACGTATTTAGAGCACATTTTCATGTACCCGCACCTAGTTCTAGCAGGAAAAAAAAGACTTCTATAATGGAGCAGCGCGGAACCCGAATGATCTCGCTGGAGGGCGCGCGCGAAACAGACTAGCACTACAACTCGATCGAAGACGTGGAAACACCTTTCCCGTAGAGCGGCCGCGAAGAAACTAAAGAGTAAAGAGCGAACGCCGAACGAACGAGGCTGAGGTGCCATAAAAAAGTCCGGGTCTCCGCCTGCGTGAACTGAAGGCAGCAACAAATCGAGAGATTGCGACTTAAGACAACAGCTATAGCGGCCCTTACACGTTCAATATTTTCGTCAATACGAGTATTGACGATATTGTTACAATATTTCAGTCCCGTTTGAAATCCACATCGTCAATATTTTTTTTTCCATTACACGTACAATACTTTTGTCAATACACTCTAGTATTGACAAAAATATTGAACGTGTAAGGCCCGCTTATGTATATTCACTTCGCTACAGTTGCTGGCTGGCGCGTTGGCTGCTGGTCTCACGGATTTCGGTGCGCGGGAGAATTCGCGGCGAGAGAGTTGAAAGAAAATCCAGTTGAAACTGAAAGAGAGTGTGTTTGCTGTGTTCCCCTAGCCAAGAAAAGCCATTAACACCGGGGCAAACAAATTAGCTTTCGGAGTCGGTCGCAACTTGGTGGCTGAACCAGTCAGTGTGTGGGTTCAGTCCGTCGTCATCGTCGTCGTCGTCGCCACCCCTGCGCCGACCGTTGCTTGTTACATGAACGCCATCGGTGCTTGTGAGGCGTACCAAAGTACACGCTGGTGACAGTTACAAGGTCTCGCGCGGCTAGTTCGATCCTGAGAAGATTATTTATGTATTTATTTCTTTTTTTGTTTGCTTTTGTTTGTAGCTAGCTAGGCATTGTGCGAAGGAGTAGCTACTAACGAGATTGCTCCTCGCTGGATAGAGCTGATCCTGGAAGTGTGCTGTTGTTCTCCGGTTTTGACGGGGTTGTGGGTGTTTTCTTGCTGGTTGACGGCCTACGCACGACGATAACCTTACGCGACGGGGTGAATTGGTGGAGTTGCTTTTGTGCGGTAATTAGCAATTCCCGTATGTCGGGTCGCGTTGAAAGAAAACCAGACTTTACTTGCATGATTGAAAAAATATTAATTATAATCAAGAAGATTAAGTTAAAGCACAGGCACTCCTGATTGGTCAGTGTCCGTTGAAATCATATAATTGACGCAGTTTTTCGTATTACATATTTAGTTTTTGGAACAGAAAAAAAGTATCTTTTTTAATGGATCGCACTGTTTTCCGGTGTTTTAGCTAAACGACTTCCTTCCTTTCGAAGTTGAAAAAAACGGTTCGAATCTTCTTAGAAGTATTAATCAAAATTTATTTTTTAAAAATAAAGTGATAGGGAAGCGTCTGCGACAAAACTGTAATTGTGTTTTTAAGAAACTTTGCGGAAGAAGCCATGATGATTTTAACTTATTACTCTATGGAAAGTTACTTGTACCACAAAAGTTATTTTTTCTCACCCAATATTATCATACCTGCTTTCTAGTTAAAAACCTATTTTAAGTCAAGTAGTGCTGCAATTTTGCTTTTCTCATATTCATATCGAAATCATGATTGAATTCAAGAATCCGTCTCTAGCTTAGTTCTGTGACTACGTTAGTTTCGGATTCTGATGAGACGAAGTCGAAATGCAAATTACATAACTAATTTATGATTCAGTAGCTTGTTATGTTCAATATGATTGTAGAAATATTGCCGTGCGTACGAGAGGGGGGGGGGGTCAAAGGAGAATTATACCCATCCTATTGTTTTGATTTTTTTTAATATTTACAGGAATAATTATTGAGTTAAGGACATAGGAGAAACATGTGTAATTCACTTACTGCATAGCTCATTTTGTTTAAGCGACGAAGTGAGGAATGAATCAACAAAATCAACAGATGACATAAGTCCGTTGAAATCTGGAATTTGTATCGATAACAAGATGAGGTTTTCGAGCGGATGTGACAATAGCGACAATGCACAGTGGTTTATTTCTACAAAAACGTGCAAAAAATTATTCACGCGAAAGCGGTAAAGCGTACAGTAATAATGTCTTCTGCTATCGTTTTTAGATTGATGTTTTTGGTGATCACCGAAAAACATCAATCTGAAAACGATAGCATTTTCCAACGGTGACCGAAAACAGAAAACAATAATGTCTTCTGGGAAGGATACTGATGATCCAAAAACTTTATTTTCGATGATATAGTTATAGTGATTAATCCCCTTGAAGTGAGATATTTGTTACAAATTATTTCTAAGTATGACACACAAGATAAAGTATTCATAAATGTCAAAGAACTTGTTTTTGTGAAGATCTTTACTGAAGACCAAAAATCTTTATTTATAGTACACTCGTAGTTATAGACCGTTGTTTGTGAATGACCCCTTGAAAGATTTTATTCGACATAATTTCATAAATATCGTAGATATAGCTTCAGTATGTTTAGAGGAGATGATTGGTCAATCTGCCACTTAGAAGTTATTGGGTATTTTATGGTAAAATTAACAAAAGTTTGAAAAGTAATAACTTTTGAACGGGCAAAAATGGACAACCAGCTCTAATTGCAATTAATATTTGCTACATTAAAACTATAAAACTGAATGCATTTCAGTTGTTTCTCATTGGCCCCAGTACAGTTATAGATAATGTGGAAAAACTATTGTTTTTCAAAAAATATCAAATATCTTCGAAAACATTCGAAATAAGAAAAATTACGCATTAATAACATTAATAATTGTGTATTTTGACGATTGAAGTAACTTCGAAGAATATATGAAACCCGTAAGAATGGTAATTGAATAAATATTAAAGAAGAAATATATTTGGGGGTCTTCCAAATATAACGAGCTTTAACTTCTTAAGCATTCAAAGAAGAGACTTCATGTATTCAGCAAAGATATTCGTGAAAGCACTCTACACAACTTTTCCATCGACGTTAGATCATTTCTTGTTCCAAAAAAATTTAGCTGGAAAATCTTTTAGGTGAATTAATAACGAAAATCATAGCAGCAATTGATGAACCTTGCTATTTTTGATTAGTAGTACGAAAACACTATTGACGTAAACTCAGCCGTTTCCCCGTTAACAACCAATCATCATTTGAAACACCATAAGATAAGCCATTGTTGCAGTATAGAAAGTTTTCCAGTTTGATAAGTCAAAGCTTTTTATTAAACATTTCGAACTTGTCAGAATGATATTTCAAAAATTATATTAATGATTTTGATTTAAAGTCATCATCCACAAGCAAACAGCAGTAATATCGAAGTGTTAAAGATATAGACTTCGTGTCTTCAGCAAAGTTGTTGGAAAAAGCGTGCTGTACTAATTTTAATATACGCGCTTACAAGAAAGTTATTAAATATATCTCACTTTTAAAATAACAACACCATATGAAAAGGCTTATAGTGTCGACAAATTCCTCCGAAGACGCCATTGACCCAAATTTATCGATTTAGGCGTAATTAATAGATCGCACGATTTTGGCAAAAAACACTGTGCAATGTTTCGGTTACAGACTTTAAAATTGAAGAGTGCTACGGGTGATCAATTTGATTTCTTGCTTTGACTGAAAATTGTAAATGAAATACAGTCAGTGTGGAGGTTCCACGAGAAAAAGAAAAAAAATGTTGTGACATTTGTCACAAAAACAAAATTTATGCTGAAAAACTACGTTAGTAGCTACGTTTTTTGGCTTTCATCAAACTGTTCATGCGCGTTTCTGCCATCGCGTACTGTCATAAAATAAGTCAGGATGATATGGCATTTCCCAATACCTACATAATAAAGTATTGTTCGTAAGTTGAACTGAAAAAGACAGCCAATGTAAACACCAAAGGGGCGCAACACTGAGACTCCGCCAAGGGTGCTAGACGACCTCGCTACGGCTCTGATTGCAAGAACAGTTTTTAGTACAAGTCATAGCAATGGAGAAAATTATTCTCTTCTCGCTTCAAAATAATACTGACCCAAACTACCAATTGTGTCGACGACCTCTTCCAGGTTCTCTACAGAACACTTCTTAAGCTGGTCTCTCTTTTGACATTATTGATACATGAGTTCTGTCGTTCTTTAGCAACCTTGCGGCGTCAGTATATTTGTACAGTTAGTACTTTGCGTGTTTTATGTGTCTTTGCCATTCTACGTTGTGCCGCTGAGAACTGAACGCTGAATTCTTCTTTCAAACGCGTCTAGCAAAAAATGGTTTGTATCCTTTCGACCACGCTTTATGATAATGCAGAGCGTTTAAGTGTATAAGTGGTTTCTACAGAATGTTATGTGGGGGTCCGATGACGTTAGCTGACAACGCAAACCGTAGAAAGTCCTTCTAGCAGCCACAATGTGCCCTTTTACATCGCGGCTAACACTACTATCGCATGTAACTAGTGTTCCAAAATTTATGAGCTCGACGACAACTTCATACCGCACCCCATCCATTTCCATCACTCTCGATCGGACTGCCTCGTGAATGAACATTATCGTATCAGCGTTTATAGTCAGACCGATTTTGGAAACTTTCCTTTCGAAAGGCACAATCACCTCGTACACCTCCTCCAACATGTCTTCGTATCGCACTTTGGGCTCATTTATTTAACTCATCCAGTGTCATTAGTAAATCAGTCTTGTCGGAAAGCCATGTTCAAGCATCTGCCTTAAAATCAAGCTATATTTCCGAGTTTTAATCAGGATATGTATTCTAAGGAGAAACTTTTGAAATCGAGAGGCATTACATTCATCTTCATAAGGCCGTCGGTGTTCGTATCTGTATGGAAGGTGCTATAATTAACCGTTATGTGTCCAAAAAACACCTTTAACAGGTCGACGTAGGTACCCGGGATCCCACAAAATGAAATGCTCATAAGCCATAACTATGGCTTTCTTTAAACGATTTGGACATTTTTAGATGACCCAAGCAACATTTGCAACATGTAATGGCTGTGGTTTGTTACATAACCATGAACTTTTGCTGGTGCGCTTTTTTGGTTGCAAAATCAGTTGAATAACGGTTTATGTTCACTTCTTTTCAACGAATTATGTTGCAGAAACCGCTAGGCAACAAACGGTGTTGCTCGGGGAGTATCAAAACTCTTCAAATGTCTCGGAAGCCTGTTATTTATTGTTACAGGACCATATTGTAATTTGACCTTGGAATGGCCACTCACGGCCCCACGGGAACCTGCTCCGGAATGTCCGTTCTGGGGTCAAATCACCAAATGGTTCCAAAACTACGAGATACATGTAACCACCGGTTACGATAATTGTTTATTGGCTTTGCCAAATTGATAAGTGCCGCTAGACTTTCTCATTCCCGTTCCCATTTCCTAACTCCTACTCTGTGTATAACATCAAAATGTGTGAGTGATGGCCTTCCAAGTCCAGGTTGTCATCTGAGACGGGTGGGTTACTCACGCAGAAGGGTTGCAGGCGCTCACCCAAGGTATCTCATCACAACGGTGTGAGCATAACGTCACGCAACATACCATCCATCGCTGTCGCAGCCATTGGAAGGGCTGCCATGGTTTTGACAATTTAGTTGTCAGTTCGGATGATATCGCAAAAATTGAGATTTTTCGGTATCATCCGAGCTGAGTCAAGCTCAACGACTGCCAAGAATGTTCTTTCGGTTCCAACTTTCGAGGAAGTCAGTAGTGCGCGCGGTTTTTGTCTATATTAAATGTAATTTTTGCTGTTAGTTTTGTAAATGGTGTATTGTGCTAATAATGTTCTTTGTTGTAGATTAAAGGATAGATTGAATAATAACAGTTAGTGTAGTAAAATAGAAGGAGAAAATTAATAGTACGGTTAGTAAAATAGTGTTAACGTATTGTCCGAGTAGTTAAAATAAATTGTATATTCCTAACAGTGTCACAAACGAAGAAAAATACAAAAATCACGAAACACATACGAGTTAAAAGCAGGTCAAAGAGGTAAAATCGTTAGATAAAACACGTTAAAAGTTGGCGCGGGTTAGGGTTGCAAACATATTGAGTATGTGCTAATTTGCGCTGTGCAGGTCCACAGCGGGCTTGTTTATTTCCGGCTTCGGACTACGTCCGAAGAATTCATTCTCAGGAAGCACGCTACTGACAAGCTAGACCACGAAACGAACCGATAAAAAGAATCCCTGCGAAGAACCCCAGCTTCGACGCGCTGCAACGCCCACCGTTATTTTGGAACACAGTTTCCTTGGGATATCGTCGCCATTGTTAAGGCTTCAGGCCAGTATAAGGCCGGCAGATGTGTCACCGTGATACTTCCGGACCTTTTCCTGCCACCAACGCACCCAGATCTACCGGAATTCGTCTCCACTGTTCACGACGGCTGTCTTCACCGGTCACCAGTATGAAACCTGCACCAACACAAAAATCCGCAAGTAGTAAACCGTGACGTCACGTAGTAGTAAGATAGGGATAGTAATAAATTGCATGTGTAAATTAAATTTCTGTATTAGCTGTATTTTCTCAATTATAACATTGTCCGTACGATAACACCACTATTCTAAATCGGCCTCCGGACTCGAAAGGAGTCATCAGCCCTCGTCCTTGGGTGTTTCCGCTGAAACAGCATTCACGGTTTCCGCTTCTGAGCATATTAAAAGATTTCTTTACCTTTCAGTTGTCCACCTTGGTTGCAGCAGCGATTGATGGTCCGGTTTCCAGCAGTTCCCGAGGTGAATGAGTTCCGTGGTGAGTACAAATAAATCCCTGGATGTAGACCAGTGTAGTGAGCATAATTCCCCTCCAACCACCCACTGAGCTAGTCTAGAGGTTACATACACTATACTGAAACAATTCCTCCTTAGGGTGAAATATAGCATAGTAATTCCAAGAATGTTGATACCCATATTGCCAGTATTCCGTTGAAATCCGAAACACACAAAAGTATCGAAATCGGTTTGAAATTGCCTTAGTTATAGGCATTTCAGTTTTGTAACCTTGTCGGCCTGTTACGTAGTAAAAAAAATCAGGTGCCCCTTTTCACACCCCCTTGCTACATCAACAATATTAATAACCAAAAAACTTGACTTAGTGAAGTTCTAAGATGTCACAAAGTTTCAATTTCCAGCTATGTATAAAAAATTCGAATTTCATTAACTGAAACCTGAAAGAGTACCCGGGTACCGCGTCGGACACATAACAGTTAATAGCCAACACTGTTTAAATTTCAGTTCTTTTACATTTATTGGCACTAAACATTCCAGACTGTACAACTGGTTCAAAAATAGAAATCTGGCTCCCATTTGCACGGATAGTTAAATAAAGACAACTTCTTCGAAAACGTTCAAAATTTTAGTTGTCAAATTTAGTAAAGCGCAACAAAATATACCAAGAGATATACTACATTGGGAGAATTTCGGGTTCACAAAACCATCCCAAAAAAGTTGTTCAATCTTCTTCGTCAGCCCAGTAATTTTATTTCGATCGTTTTCGTTTGGAATAATCTGAATGCAACGATAAACGGTAGTATAAAGGTCAGATACTTAATATAGGTCAGTTAAGGATCACCCAGTACTTTTTAAATTTTATAAGGATTGGAGAAATAATTCACATTGTTATATCTTAATCGGCCCAAAGGAAATCACATTGGTCTGTTTAATATAATATGCATTCCTTTTTTTTAAACTGTTTATTGAAAAATAATTGCCAGAATGCCAGTCAAGTCCTGCTGGAGTATGACCCCAAGTTCTGGTTTGTTTCTGTTCGATTACCTGCTCAGATGCTTCAACCTATTCCGGCTTTGTTGGTTTCGGAATCGGTACCTGCACTTGAGCCGATATGTTAACATAAACAAGACAGGATGCTGTGTCTGGAAGAAAGCGGTGAGTCCCTGCGTGAACAACTATGACTAGTTAGTGTTAAGGAACACCATGAAAAGTTAATTAATCTTGAACGCGAGGAGGTTCTACAATTGTTTAGCTACATGACCAAAGTTTTACTAAATTTCCGTAGACTTCTGAAGAAACAATGAAAAAATTCCGTAGATCCCACGAGTGATTCCGTAGATCCGTAGAAAAAAAACAGAAATCCGTAGACCTACGGAAAAAATCCGTAGGGTCGGCCGCCCTGGACACCACTAATGATGAGTTCATTCCTATTGCTGAGAGTTCCGACAGATTGCGAAATTTTCTCCACTCTTTCGTGTAGGGAGCAGAGAGCGACATCAGTATTGCGGTATTTTGCAGTATACTCATTCTTGAGAGCAGTAATTTCCTGGGTGACCTTCTCCAGCTTTCCTTCCAAGTCCGACTTTACAGTCTCGATTTTGATATTTATATCACTGCGCAGGTTGTTGATCATCGTATTCGTTTGGTTGAATTGATTCATGATCATTGACACTGCACTTTTCAATGTGAGGGGAACAGGCATTTCGTGTAGATCATCATCTTTCCGTGAGCGCATGTTTGTTTTGATGTTGCTGTACCAACAGGATTATTCACTGGCACGTTCAAGTTGAAGTTTCCTGGAGGAGCTCTTTTCAAAGTATTGGTGATTCCGAATTCTGGAGGAGATCTGGTGATACTTGCCATTTCCAATAGAGTCAACTGTGGCATCAAAAAACGGACTTTCTTAGTTGGGCAAATGGCCAAACTTTGATCGGTAGCTACAGTAACAAATCGATTATCACGACAATGATAACATACGCACGACTATCGGAAAATTCTGCGAATTACTTTAGCACTACATCGGGTGAGATAAGTAGCTAATTGCTTGACTTCTAAAGGTTTGTTTATTCTTTTCTCTACTCATGATGCATCCCAATCGAATATAAACACTTTGTTGAGTAGACTAGGTCCACCGCCGGGGACTAGATCGAGTAGATCGGGACAAAGCGGAGAGCTAAATGGCTCTCGAAAACAAGCATTGCTATCGGGATAAATCCACCGCCAAAGAATTCACAGTAGGTTTGATGCTAATTCGTTGGGAGCTACTTGGCTCATGAAACAGACATCGGTACCGAGAGAAATGTCCAAGTAGATCTCGATAAAGCTAGGAGCTAAAATGGCTCAAGAAAGCGGGTGTCGGTGTCGGGAGAAATTACTCTGTCGAGGAATTCTCAGTCGGAGTATGGTGAGTTCCCCGCCGGGGACTATCCGAGTAGATCGTAGGCTGGGAGCTGAAAAACTCACGGAAACAGCAGATAAATGGCTCATGAAACCAGCAGCTAAGCGGCACACTGTGACGAGAGCTAAATAGCTGCGTAATAGATGGAGTCGAGAGTTAAATGGTTCAATGGACGAGCCATTTCATGGATCAAGTGAGGCTCCGAGGTAGCACAACGAGCCCCCACGAAGTAATACCTTGTTGTAGTTCCGTGGGGAAGAAGGGCGAAAAAAGAAAAATGGAGTGTGGTGGCACGAACACAAGTCTTGAGTCCCACACAGTGCCAACACACTACAGACCAGGCTTTATAAGCTCTTAAATCATACTATAAAGAAAGACATACACACATATATGGACATTGTTCCAATTTGTCGAACTGAGTCGGTTGGTATAAGTAAATTGACCCTTCGAACCTCGGGAAAAGTTTTCAAAATTCGAGCAAATCCTATACATTTCTTTTGAAAAATTAAAAAAAAATTTAAAGTGGCTTTAATAAATTTAAAATGTTAAACCAAAAAATTGGCACCTTCAAGCTAACGCAAACGGTCCTTATCAAATAAATGAACTAAATAAAAAAATAAAAAAAATCAGCAATCTCTGGTTCTGACAAAAAGTGACTGCACTACATTCCTGCAACATTGCATGTCAATCGAATAGGATTGTTTCGCGATTCTAGCTAGGTTTACTCTCCAGCGTAATCAGGATAATCACCTTTAACCAACAGAACAAAAACACTAAAATAGTGATCGTCGGCTGTTTTCTCACACATGAACATTCCCAACATTCCGTAATCTTACATTTTCTTCAATATTTGCAACAAATCCTGGACGATTGATGCAATCTTCCCGCGCAACGGCAGGATCTATGCCCTGGTATGGGCTTCTTCGAACCCGAATACCAACAGAGTCCATGATTTATGGAATTTGTTCACCCGCAAATCCTATCACGGATCGCCACATTCCACCCGCGAGGGAGCAGACAATACATATTCCAGTGCACGTTGAGGCGCACCAACTTGTGAACCGAACATTGCAGCGGCCTCGCGGATCACCGCCGATAATTGATTCCGACATCCCTTTTATTGCTTGCTGTTCGGTTTTTTGCAAACACATCATCGCAATTAAGGCGAGTCTCATAAATCATCTGTTCCGATCGTTGCTTGTTAGCATACAATCATGTGATCCCTTCCACTCCGCTATTCTTCTCCCTCATCCTGCAGCTGCACCACATATACCGGTACGGATTTTTATGGTCTTAGCAAAGGAAGGCTGGTTTTATCACATCTCCCATAGAGTCGAGGTGAAATACAGTCAATGTGCGTGCGACACGTTCCTTCCACGCGGTCTCGCCGGTTGATGCGTTCCGAGTTTGTCGCACAAGGTACCGATCCCAGAAATAGTCCTGCCGGGAGTTTCCTACGAAACCCGTCCAGTGCCGAGATGGGAAGAATGGAGCAAGGAACGACTCATAAATCAGCGATCGGATCGGGTCGATATCGGTTGACCGCCGGCCGCCGTCGTCGCCTCACCGCCACCGCCGGTGCATCCGCTCGCCCTACTAACGAGCGGGGGGAATTCATTGTTTCTGCAATAATAAATATTGATTTCTATGCCTATATACTTTACATAGATCATCGGCGTCTTCGTCATCACCCCTCCGCCGCTCGGCTGGAAGTGGATCTTGCCGGTAGGTAGAGATCTTTCAACTCTCGAGAACAGGCGGGTAATACGCTGATGGCGGGGATGACAAGCAAAAGGTCGTCGCTCCTCGCCAGGCTGCTGCAGTGCCAATTTTTGCCAAGTTTTTTTTTCATGATCTTCAGACACGCAGCTAGTTTTTCAGATAGGTGGCATCTTACAAGGTTAAGTGGAGGTCTCTTTATCGTGGTCAAGGACCACTTGGATGAAGAGCTAACTGTGATAGGGTTTTGCGTAGTTTCGTGTGGTGGCGCCAAACGCTTTCACTTCGAACGGTATTTTTGAGGTTATGTTGAAAGTTCTTGTTCAGAGTTAGTAGAAACGAGAAATTCTTCTTTACTTTCCAGTGTTTGTAGTATTTTAGGGAATAATATATGAATACAATTTTTTTTTTCATTTGAAATATTATCTTAGTACTTAAAAAAATATTATAAAAACATGATTCTTTAAGGTTAGTTTACATATGCACCTTACACGTGGCGTACATATACACAATTTTGTCACGTAGTGTCCAATTTGGTTAAGGACGTGGAAAAACGAACAATTTTACAAATCACTAAAAATTCTAGTTTCTATAGGCGACAGATCTACGGACACGATACGAAAAAGCCACTCTATTCTGCTAAGCACCCGAGAAATTCCTTCCGGATGCTATTTAATTTCATTGCACGATCATGGCCCCCCTATCGAAACGTGCGCCTAAACCCTCGCGGGTATCGAAGGTGTTGGGTCCTGTATTTCCCCCTCTTTTGTCAGCACCCGGGTGGTCTCGTGGTGCAGCTGGTCAGAACGATTCCGGCAGATTTGCAAGGGCACGTAACAGCGAGAGTAACGGAAAAGTTTCAGCACCTCTCGCCTCCTGCAGCGCCCAAAACCCTTTCCGGGTTCAAACCGCTGTGGTACCAAAGAACCAGCACAAGTTTCTATCGTGCAAACATTTTCCGTCACAATTTATTACGTTGTCTCCGCCCGTTCGTTCTTTTTCAGCATTCTGCCCGTTCGTCCCGGGCATCCGGTAAACCCTGTGGATGGATTGGGAATAATATACTGGCTTGTAATTATGAATTATAGTCCACGGCCAGTTGTAATCTTAGACAAATTTGAAATTTCCCGGAGTGCAATCGTGGCTCATTTCGCTGAAAATAATAAGCTCTCGCCGCTAGTTATGTCATTCCCAGAGGCCCTTGCTAGCATGGCTTATGATCGCACAGCTGAAACCTGAGCGGAGCGTTTACGAAGCGTTTAACTTTTATCACCGGTCGTAGCTCACGCCAGCAAAAAAAGGCCTCGTTTTGTGCTAATGTTGTTGATAAAAAGCTAATTTTTCATTAACTCTGCCTGCTGCTTTGAACTAGCCAAACCATCCAAGGAGGTATCCTTTGGCACCATCTTTAGAGTGTAGGGCATTATTAATTTGCCACAATTTATGACCGAGTCTGGGTCCTGGAAGAGCGAGCAAGAACAAAAGTGAACGAGACTTGCACTGCTGCAAGCGACGAACCCGAACTAGCAAACCTCGGCTGCCGGAACGGCCAAAGTCCGATTCAATTTAGATTTCGCGCCTCGACCATCGGTCAGGAATTATCGAGGCACGTATTTTCGCAAAGTTTGTTGTTATAGATTCAGACTGGTCCCATTACTTGCGCCCGCTATATATGGCATTAGTGTTAATTATGAGTCAGGCGAAATGGATGATGATGTCATTTCTTACGTGTATGCAAATTTGTCGACGACGACTCCCGGCTGGGCTGCAGCGTCCGCCCGATGTTGGCTGGCTGGCTGGCTCGTTTTGCTGGTTTCACAAATATGCACAATGCCGAGGTGTTACTTGGGCGAGGGGATTCAAAGACAATCCCACGCACTTGAATACTCGCGGTGGCAACGACGGCTCTCCGGCGACGTCATCCGGTTTTATTTAGTTGAACTTCAAGGTGTGGTGCCCCCAGTACGCGCGACTGGCCCTGAAGAGATGTGCTTCTTTGTTTGCGTCTATTTGAATTTGAAATATGTTTTGATTTTTTCCCCCGATGAATCAAGCGAAGGTGGCTTTCAAGATGAGGTGTCGTCATCGGAGGTTTGAGAGAAATTAAATTAATGAATGATACAAGCTAACTTAAACATTAGGAAGATTAAAATTAAGACTTCGATAGGCATTTGTTCATTAGACTTTACAGAAAAAACTGCAAGTATCACATTGAGTAATAGGTTTTTCGAAGTCATTGGGCACGGTTTTCCCAAAGTAGCTTTTGTTTGACGACAAGTTTGTATTGGTATCATTGGCCGGATCTTTTCCTTTGTCCAATTTATTGTATTTGACAAAGCAGGCTTAGGACCATCAAAGTAAACTTCGGCACCTGTTTTGGCCAACTCGTCGGCCCCTTCATTACCAGTAATACTGGAATGTCCGGGCACCCAAACGAACACTAGTTGTGACCAAGAACTCCGGGTCCGGAGTTCTAGAAGGGACCCAGGTTTTACACAGAAATAATGTTTCTGATTATTTCAATAACAATGTATTTGAAAATGCAGTTAGAGTTTCATTATTGCCATGCTTTAATTAGGTTAGCTTGCCGATATTTATAATTGTAGCAAGTTGGAAAATATATATCAATTGAATCAAATGCAAAGTAATTTTTGTGGTTCCAAAATGAAACTGAGGTTTCAAACTAACTATTAAGACATTTAACTGATCAATTCTTTCACATTTACCTACCAAAAAGGCGATTTACTTAGGTAGATCCGAATAGCCCCGGGTTCCTGTCATTTTGCTCCATATTTTCCTTTTTCTATTTTTACCATTTTTGCATCTTTGTGAAAATATTTTCGTGTTTTTTGCATTTTTTCAACCGTTTGATTGGTTTCTTTTGCATCCGTTTGTTCATTTTTTTTATTAGGGGAGCCCGGGGCTAGTTGGCGGATGGGGTAAGTTGGAGGAATCTCCTTTTCTCCGTTTGTAATATACATAAAGCGCTGTCTCTTATTGTGAACCTCAAGTAATTTAAAACGCATTATCCAATGTGTTTTTGTTGCAAAACATTTTGTTTAGTGGAAGCTGTGGGCGATATTGTGTTTTTGAGCATACTTTGTAAATGTTCATAATTTTAAACATTTTGTGTTATTTAAGGTGGTTTGCAATCTATTTCTCGGATGATTATATTTTTCGATAGTGTGTGAAAAGAGCTTTCAGTATCCATATGGATATTACACCTATCTATACACAAAAGTTATTTTTTTAAATCCTTACTCATAAAATATGCTGCTGGGGTAAGTTGGCGGTACTATTTACAGTGCAAAAATAGTCATCAAATATTTTCATTTCTGGAATTCACTCCAAAGAGAAACTTTTTCTTGTGTCTTTCATCAATGCAGGGGACCATTATTTCGGACAATCGCCTGAATAACTTCGAAAATTTGCTTTTGAATATGGAGTACGCGTCGAAGTTAAAATGACGGGGCATTGAAACTGAAATATAGTAAAAAGTTTTGAATAATATACAGTTTTATTGAAAAGACAATCGCCACATTTCATAAGGACCACTGATTGATTGGATTTCCATTTGATTGCTTATTTTCTGGCATTCCGCCAACTTACCCCATACATACCGTCAACTTACCCCGGGGCTGGGGTAAGTTGGCGGCTTTTCCGCGTCACATATTTTTGTCTTTTGAAATGAAGACAACGTATCAATTATTTTCATAAAATTCAGAGATGTTGCCAACAGTCTGCTCCTCCATGTAACGTGTTCTATTTTGCAAGATCTACCAAAATCAAAGCGGTAAAAAAATGAAAATTTATTTGATTTGTTTCACTAATCTTTTATTCAATATTATTATTTGCTATTTTTATTTTCCAATTTATTTTGGAATTTTCTCAATCCGCCCTTTTTCCATATTTATCATTTTTAGATTTCTCTCTTTTTATAGCTTTTGTTTTGATTTTTGTTGTGTTGTGAATTTTTATATTCTTCATTTATCAGTTTTGAATTTTATACTTTTCTTTTGCATGGATTTTTCAATATTCTCCCATTTTTCTACATTGTTATGCTCCATTACCTTAAGCATTTTCAGTTTTTACCCATTCAAACAATTTTGAATTTCATGTTTTCTATTTTGCTAATTTTCTCATTTGAGCATTGTTCCCAGTATTTTATTTTGATTATTTTGTGTTTTGTTTAAATTATTTGTTTATTTGGGAGCAGGGAAAAGCCCGCTGGAGCTGAATTTTGTTTTAACTCTCTCTCCAGCGGGCATAAAACCTCCTAATCTTTTACATCAACAGATAACAGACATCCAAATGATACAATTCGTCACTTATACTACAATTAAAACTAACAGCATAATCTTAATAACTTGGAACTAGCACTAGACTACAGCTAACAAGATAATGAGCTTAGAAAGGATTTCTTGACAGCGTTACGGGACAAATGGAAGTCGAAGACATTGGAACAGCGATTGAAAAGACGACACATACTGACGAAAGTGCGTTATAACCATAACTTTGTTCTGGCTACCGGAATGCGAAAGAAAAGATGGGTTCGAAGACTGCGACGACGAATGTCGATGTCCAAAAGTTGTAGAAGTTCGGAGCAATCGATTCGAGATTGCAGGAGATCGGCAATGAAAACGGCCTTCGAAACTTCCCGGCGTACAGACAGAAGAGTGCTTTTAAACAATGTATGTTGGTAAAGTTCTTAGTGACTCTGAAAACAAATCCCAAAAGCTTAGAGGCCTTAGAAATAGTGTACTCAATGTGGTGCTTGAAGTTTAGTTTAGGATCTAAGTAGACTCCTGAAAATTTAACAGATGATTCCCGTTTGAGAACGATTTGTGAGATATTGTAGTCGAAATTAACTTTCGAATGTTTGCGAGTAAAAGATATAACCGAACACTTGGAGGCGTTTTACATCATCCTATTGGCATAGCACCAATTGGTTAACACATCCAACTGGGACTGCAAGAATTCTGAGTCTTTGGCATTCCTGATAAGCTGAAATAGTTTGAAGTCGTCAGCAAACGAAAGTTTCATACACTTCAGTAGATGGTTTAGGTCGTTTAAATAGAACAGAAATATGAAAGGTCCGAGATGACTGCCCTGAGGAACTCCCGAGCTGGCAGTAAATGGTGATGTCGTACAGTCTCCAATTTTTACTGCCATTTCACGTTAGGTTAGGTACAAGTAAAGCCAATCCAGAAAGGAGCCATTAAATCCAAGTCTACTTAATTTGGAAACAGTTATCTGGTGATTAATTTTGTCAAACGCTGCGGAGAAGTCGGTGTAAATGGCATCTACCTGTAGTCTTGCTTGTAAACATTGACTGATGAAGGATGTGTAAGATACTAAGTTTGTAGTAGTTGACCGTTTAGGCATAAAGCCATGTTGGGTCTCGGATATGTAGCTTGAGCAGTTATGAGTGATAAAATCAAGCACAATCAGTTCCAATAGCTTAAATACTGCACATAATGCAGCTATTCCTCGATAGTTCGAAATAACGCTTTTTTGAACACTGGGAAAATGTATGATTTTTTCCATAAGTCAGGGAATCTTCCTGACGACAGAAAGCTATTGAACACCATTGATAACGGAAGCAGGAGACTATCTGAGCATTTTTTTAGTACGACAGATGGAATTCCATGGGGTCCTGGACTGGACGATGACTTCAGCTTAGAAAAAGCTCTGCTGACTGGACCGGGTGTAATAATAGGGTGAGGATCAATTGGAGAACGTAGAGGAACGACATTAGCAGCTTCGGAGATTTGATCATCAGTTACGATTTCTTTGGAAAAAACGCTACTGAAATGTTGGCGGAATATATTACAAGTTTCGGGCGGAGTTGATGCTTGAACCCCGTCGAGTGACATATGAGATGGTAAACCAGCTTCCTTCCTCTGTTCGTTGACGTGATCCCAGAAGCTTTTAGGGTTGGTTCTAAGCTTGTTCTGTATACGTTGATTGTAGGAATGGTAAAGAGCCTTATTCAATCGTTTATAGCGGTTATTGAGGTAAAAGTAATGCGATCTAAGGTGGAGTGAGGGTCGCTTCGTTAGTTTTTTTTTAAAGCGGAACGTTTAGCGCATTTATAGCGTTTCAAAGTGGCGTTGAACCACAGTGGGTAGATTGTTTCACGGTGTAGTTTCTTTGGTATGAATTGATCAATAACATATGATACAACGTGCGTCCAAGACAAAGCAGCAGAGTTGCACTCACTATTAAACAACAGAGAAATCCAGTCCAAGCTCGAAAAAAATTGATTCATAGCTGCAAAATTTCCATATTTGAAGTCGTAGTACACAGTTTCAGCGGTGAGCAATTGTCGATAGTTATTAAGAGACGGAGGAAGATGGCGACAAGTTTTTACAAGCGTAACTGGGGCAACATCTACTCTAAGCATACCGGAAAGATCTTTACTGGAAAAGCAGAGATCCAGCAAGCGACTGCTGCTATTGTAATTATCGTTCAATTGAACTAAACCGATTTAATTCCACGTTTATTTTATTTTATTATTTAACACATTCAATTTTTAAATCTTCTATTATTATTCATTATTGTAATATTCCCATTTTTCCCATTATTTTTAGCATTTTCATTTTTTTATCCATTTCGATTTTACATATGTTCAAAAACATTTTATGTTATTGTTATCTCTACATCTAACTCATCCATTTTGTTCATTTATATATTTGTTTACGTGTTTGTAGCTTTGTTTTCATAAGTTTTTTTGTATTCATTTTTCTTCCATTTGCCCTTTTTTACTATATTTGATGCTTATGATATTTTATTTCTCATTTTGCCGTTCACTCGTTTTTCAATATTTTAACCATTTTGCAATATTTTCCAATTTCTTCAATTTTTGTCTAATTTCACTTTTTATTTCCTTCGTTTAATTTGTTTGTTTCAAATATTCAATCTATCATATTTTGCTATGTCTTCAAATTGTTTCAAATTTGAACTTTTCCAATGTATTATTTTGTCCATTTTCTGCTGTTTCTACGTTTTTAAGTTGTTTTTCTATTTTCAATATTGGTAGGTTTTTGACTATTTGCATATGATTTATCTTTTTCCATTATTTTGAATGCCATTCCCAGCTTTTTCGTTTTGTTTAATTTTGTATCTAATTAGTAATTTTTCCCGGCTTTATGTTTTTGTTGTTCTCTCTTTAATGTCTTTCGCGATTAAATGTTTTTATAGTCTTTTAACGATTTCTGGATAAATATGAATTATTATTGATAAATCGTCTCCTTTCAAAGCCACTAGAAATTTCATAGCTTTTGCCATAAACATTTGGTCGCACGATATTTAAAAATATCTGCAGAAGCCTCATTTGCCTGCATGCATGAAGATGTCAACAAAGCATCACAGCGAAATTTAGCTCGCGTATCGCCTGAATCCGAACTACTTGCACGCCTATTTAGCGAAATTGTTAAAAGAGACCAAATCAACTGTCACCAGCGGAATGGTAACCGGAAGGAAGGTTTCACACATATGAAACTGTCTAGGTTCACACAGAAATATCCGGTTTGGCAGGCTTTCTGTACTTGTGCTTTGTTAAGCGACATTTTCATTGCGGCCGAGATCGTCAACCAGGAAATTTACGTGAAAAAGTACATGAAAAAACGTCTACTAGCTTTCATGAAGCAACCAGAGTTAAAAATATTCAAATTCATTGAATGAAAATTGACCATATTCAGCCGCATTCAATTTCGATATTCAGTGACGCAGCTGAAACGTCAAACGAACAAACCGCCCATTCATCCATGCAGATTTTCATTCGTCTACGATTATTACACGAAGCGACCGTGCAGCAACGAATCAAACGCATCAAAGTAGGCCCTGGGACAATGTAAGCGATGATGATTGTTGTTTCATATGCTTTACCGGCATTTGAAAACTTTTCCTAGATAATTAGAGAAATGAATATATTGTACGATATTCAATTGAATGAATTACATGGATATTTGAATGAATATTTTTTCTATTCACCGCGAGTCGCATCAGGCTCATTTTCAGTCGTCAAAAGAGAGCTTCGATTATTTTTAACTCTGGAAGCAACTACATGAAATCTGCAACACTAACTACGCTGCCAACAGCCCGATATTAGCAATAATCCGTCGCTTCAACGATTTTACCGATATCTTCGACTTCGTCATTAGTTCTGCACAGTTTCATAACCGTTTGTTGCAACTTTAGGTTAAATATGTATGGTTTAGCTCACTAAAACTCAGTGTCAGTTGAACTTAAATTGTTTGAATACAAATAAATACAAATACTTCACGGGCACGCATAATCATACGTGACTAATATACTAGGAATCATAAATGTGTTCCCAAATACCTGAATAAAGTTTTATCACAATGAGCTACTTCACGAGCACGATTGGTCAGACGTGACTAATTCGCCAGAAATCTTGAATCAGTTCACGTATACATGAATAGTATTTTACGAATTTGTGAACTATTTCACGAGCACGAATGGTCAGTCGTGACTATTACACAAGGAATTATGAACTATTCCATGAGTACCTGAACATTATTTAATGATTTTATGATTTCGGAAACATTTTCAGGTATGGTGAATGGTATGTTTTAATTTTGTGAAGAACTACCACGAAAACCAGATCATTTTCAAAATGTAATTAATCATGAATCAGTTCACGTCGTATATTCGTACCCTGAATAGCATTTCTACATCTATGAATAAAATCACAAGTTAACATTTGGTTTTGTGGATAATGTTCATAAAGCATTGAACTTGTTCAAGTACAGAAAATCGATAAGCAATGACATGGCGGAAACCGTGACTGAAGTTCACGAAAACAAATATCTTCACTCTTAAATGCATTATCTAGGCGTTAATGCAGGGAAATTGAACATAATTATAAACCACATGATTTTTATTCGTGGCTCTGTCTTCGTGACGTTAAAACGTGATTGTTTCAGAATTCATGGCATTTTATTCAAGATTTTGGGAACAATTTTACTTCCGTGCATATGATAAAATTATGCAAAAATCTTGGAGTTGTATTATATTGTACGTCCTTCAAAAAGCTGTCCAAAATACATTTCTTGTCTAAATAATCTAAAATCTGCTTAAATGTCTACAAATGCTCGGTTAATACGAGAAAGATACTAGCGAGAATATCGCGTAACCTTCGTCTCTAAGAGAAAAGAAGACAATCGCGAGCCGATTTGATCCAGTTCTACCTTCAGTATTGCACCAGCTCCTGATTGGTTGTTTTGTCAAGCAAGGGTGTACAAAATATTTACAAAAGGGTTGTAAAACAGTGAAGCTGGATTTCTTCTGGATGCTAATGCGCATCAACAATGCATGCAAATTGAATAAAAGTCTCGAATGCCGATATAGCTACGTATATTGTTAAAAAAAGACAACAATAAAAAAAATTTAGCTTTTAAATACAGCTAGTTTGGTGAATACTTGGTTTCGTTTTATCAATATTCCATGACAAACTAGCCGACCACAAAATATGACCATCGTCGCACAGAAGAGTGTTCGTATCAAAAAGCTACACGATTTGACGATTACACTGTATTTAACGTTAATTTTCTTTTACACATTTTACGCTATACCCATCTATGTGTGAATATTATATATGTGTCTTCAGAAAATTATAATTAGGCTCAAGAAATCCATCCCGAGTATGCGCCAGAACCCGGTAGCATGCGTTGGAAAAACTGTGCTCAGCTTCGCCACCGGTTCATCCACATAAAACCCCTCAAAACTCCAAAACAAGAAAATCAGTCAATTCACCAGACCACCACGACCCAAATCATGCAAAACAATTGGCGGAAAAACAACTGATCGAGCGGAATGGTGCCCCCGAAAAGTGGCCGTGGTTTCTTGTCACACTACCACACTCCCAGCACAGTGTTGTAGTGTGACGGGAAACCACGCCACACAACTGCGTAATGAAAAAACCACAGTCACCCCATCAAAAGCACCACTCCGCTCGACCAACCGTCCCCCTACTAACCATTCCGCACAACCTGAATCGTGACAATCCAACAAGCCGACCGACTCTCCCCCTCCAGAGCCCCGAAAAGGCCCCACATGGACAAACCGGCGGCAGAGCAGTACACGGTCCATCCCACGCACACAATCAAGCGTTCAATTCCCACACACGCCCAAAAATGTCTCCCGAGGCTTAAATATAATCAAAACTAGGATCATTGGAGTTCGGTTGAAAACTAGTTCAATAAACGACAAAGGATAGGTGAATATTCTATTTTCTTTGCCTATGTATAAAAATATGGCCAGTGACTGTAATAATCCTCTATTTGTGGGTACGATTACATCGACTACTTAAATTTGTTAAAACTTAATATGCATACACAATGACTAATGCTACGTGTAGAAGAGAATAATCATAATCACCCGAATGAATGTCTTGTTGCCTCGCAGAAACGGATCGTGTGCCGTACACTTTCATGTACATTGCGCACTCGCACACTGACGCGCATTAGTCTCTCGCATACTCACGAAACTGAGAGCCTATGTCTCTGCCCTCCTATAATCATTCCTTTCGCCGTCTAATCCAGGCTACATTAGCGCTGATAAACGAAGGCGTGTGGCGCGCACATGTCAGTGCTATATCCGCTGCAACACCGGGTTGCTCAAGCGTCGTCATCCTCATCGTGGATCAATGAGGCAGAACACATGGTTTGCTAGTGTTGGCAACCAAAAATATGTAAACAATCCAGAAGCACAACGGGTCGACGTCATAGCGTTCAACGATTCAATGGGAGCGGAACGAAAGGTACGACGAAAGCAAGTCGATTTATTCTGTGATCACTCATACCACTCATGTAAGATTCATCTTACCAATGCCAAAGTGCGATCTTTGCCATACCTGTATATACTACATTGATCGTGGATCACTTGATACTTGCAAGAGATCTCATTCCACTCAAACTGTCTTCTCATCCTGTTGTCTACACACCTTATACATACGTGTGCACTCGCAGAGAACTAACCCGCAGCCTTTTCAATTCACTACACATACCATGCGGGTTAACAAATAAAAAAATAACCGATACATTTACATCAATTATTTCCAGATGGCAACAGTGTGAACGACAGAGAAAGTCGACTTTCGTTATTGGCGGGTTAGTAAAGAAAATTCATCTTTATTCCTACTAATCGGACTTTCCATGCTTATTTCCACTACCGACAATACTTTTCGGCAATTTTTGAAACTGTTTACACCCGAAAAAAGCCGTCCTCCTGCGAGCACAATCCAACTCCACATTCAAAAAATTATGTTAAAAATTTAAATTGCAAAAAATAAACATTTTTATTAAATTTTTTATATTTAGTCAACAGAAATCTAAAGAGAAAAGGAACATTTTAAATATTATTGCATCATGGAGAACTAATCGGTAAAAAACCTTTTCTAACAAAAACTTCATACATGCATGTTTTAAAATTTCATACTAATTGACACACAAAAATTTATTTTTATTACAGAATATAATTCTAAGTATCATTTCAAATCAAAAAGCATTCAACAAAAATCTTCCAATCCAAATAGTATTCAATTATAGTGTCTGATTGAATCATATTTAGGTTGTTTTCATGTAGCTTTCAAATGGTTTACAATATCTCCTTGATGTCAAAGAGAAAGTTACAGGGCCTTTTGAAAAACCTATTGTTGTTGATGGGAAAACGCGAGTAATTTATGAAAAGGTCGCAAAAACAAAATAATTGTGTAGCTGAAACAAAATTTAAAATATTTCGTGAACTATCACATTTCTATAAAGTTTTATTATGAGCATTTTGATTAAAAATGGCGATTTGAATCATGTTCAATCATGTGCGAAAAAAATTGTCAGTCTTTAGTGATTATTGTACCATACCGAAAGTAGAAAGTAGTAGTATGTGCAATTTTTGCTAAAAAGAAGTATGTTTTAAATACTTAGGTGAATGCTGCTGTTAGAATATGGATGTCCTTATATTTTAATAATATTTAGGGGAGTCTGGGGCTAGTTGACGGAATCTTTTTTCTCCTTTTGTATTAGACATATGGCGCTCTCTTATTAACCATTATGATAACAAAAACCGCCTTGCCATTTGAACCTATGCATTGAACAAAGATGGCTAACGCCACTATAACCAATGGCTTCACATGGTTACGGCGAAAATAGGCTCATTAACCTAGGTGAAGTTTTTAAATTTCAGCATTTTTGTTATTTAGGGCGAGCTCCAACACCCAAAACAATTTCCCAATGCGAAAAAGGCATTACATCCTTTCATGCATATTCCGAATTAGAATCATGCCTTCTTCGCATTGTAGACCAAGCATAGTTACTGCATTATACCAACACAGCTTGATTCATGATGAAATAAATTGGTTGAGAATACACGCTACCATATTATCTGCCCGCATGTAAAAGTATTAGTTGGTTTTGCTTGCTGAGTCTCTAAAAAGGTGGTGTATTCTATATATGAATACCTCTGTGGTGTTTGTAAGAACTTCTGTCTTCATACACAGTTACGCTTTTTTGTCTGCGAACAGCTCAATTCCAACCACACTAAACGCGTGAACAGTTTACGTTCACGACAGTGTGTGATATACGCATTATTTTCCCATAGCGAATGGGTTTTGCCGTAAAATCATCGCTCTCTCATTCTATGCTTCAGAGAAGAGTGGAAGAAAATGATTTGTGCTCAGATTGATTTGCGATGATCGTTGACGAGGGCGATGAGGTGCGCTCAAGAGGATGACATGGCTTCATATTGGCGTAGTCAACATAAAAAACTTTGTTTGTAACAAAATTAACGAAATTTGTCTAAATACAAACGAGAAGCACTTTAGTTTCGATCAAATTAGAGAAAGTGTGCATTGTTTTGTATTGCATACTGCTACTGCTATTTGTTGGTGACATTTCAAGTGATTTTGACGTTGTCAAACTGACCCCCATTGATCGGTTGAAAAACGATGTTACCTATTGAGTTCTACAAGATGACGACACGAATGAACTTATGATGAATGAAGTTTGACAATTCTCGGTGGTTTGTTTACTTTGTCAATTGCGTGAGTGCGAGTGCAACGGGTGCTCATCTGTTACATTCGAACTCACGTAACTCCCATCTAAACAAACCACCGAGAATTGTCAAACAAAGTTCATCCGGCTCATTTTGTGGGGTTATGTTGGTTGGTGTAAAACCTAATTGTCAAACTCTGTATGTAGAGATAGGGATGCCAGTTACCTGTGTGCGCTGGATTCGCATGTTCGGAAATTAATACAAACTGATATGAGTAACTGCCACTGCTGTTCAAAAGTGCAAAACCATGTCATCACTGCCCTTATAGTTAAAGATACTTTAAACTTAAATACTTTTACTGCGAAATATTGATATGATATCACCTGAAAGTACTGTTGATATGAGGAATGCCAGAAATGATTGGCGGACGGCTTCTATCAGACAAATGTTGAAATTTGTTAGCCCAACGTTCCCATATAGGTGACGTTCTCCTGCGTATAGTGCGCTTAAATAATCATTTATCATTATTAACATTTATGAACCTATCTAGTGGCTAGAACTCGCATATCACTGGTAAATTTAGGGTTGAGAGAACGCCGAAAGCTCAACATAAAATCAACACATAATCATCACCCACACCCCCTCAATTTGATGATGCTATAAACTGTTCTCTCCAATATGCAGCATGTGATCAGTAGAAAGGCGAAATGGAAACAGATCCTTGAGCGTGTATTAGTATTTTCAGAGCGCACATGTATCCGAGTGGAGATGTCCTTTACATGTGTATTAGTGAGGAGTCATTTCAATACTAATACTCCGATATCGTTAAATTCACTAATACATTCTCAACTGTGGGTTTGTATAAGTTTCTGTGGTGTAATCGCCATTTAATGCATTTTTGTCCCCGACCAATATCGCTTTCTATGCATTATACCAGTTACAATGCAAAATTCTCATTAGAATCATGCTTATTCGCATGTAATTCATACGGTTCGCGTTTTGGGTGAAGCTATTCCACGAATGACTAGATTTTTCGATAGCGCGCAAAAAGAACTTTCCGTGGTCGTATATGTAATATACGTAACTGTCGTATCCTCGCTAAAATTTCTAAAAGCTGAACGCAAAATTTTAGCAACCCTCGCTCTCGAAAATCGTTCATTGAATGAAGCAATATCCCTCCTTTACCAAG
Organism: Topomyia yanbarensis; assembly: GCF_030247195.1. Classification (NCBI taxonomy): domain Eukaryota; kingdom Metazoa; phylum Arthropoda; class Insecta; order Diptera; family Culicidae; genus Topomyia; species Topomyia yanbarensis. The sequence continues at coordinate 183,204,248 of NC_080671.1, read as the reverse complement.
CTACCCGACTTCCGGCTAGGACTTTGCGTTTTATGTTGCGTTTCCCCTGCTCTTTTTCTTCCCTTCAGAAATATTTCATGTATGACAAATACACGCAAATAGATTCAGCGTAGTAATATAATTTCTTGGGAGTAAAAATATTATATGTGTATAATATTTTTACTGTCAATAAATTGCTAATATAGTTTTTAGTTATATGCCCACGAAAAGAAATTTAATTATTTTTTTTTAATGCTAATTTTGGAGTAACTACCCTGATACTTGTTATTGTTATTTTCCTTAGTGTTTCTAATGAATGCCTTTTCACATGACACCGAAGATTTATTAGAACGCTATCATTATAATTGTTAAATAAGCTTATTTATGTTAAATAATATTCAATAATATTCTCATTAATATTTTTTTATTATTCTTTAATGCCAATGGATTCACTACAGTAACCACAACCAAAATTTGTTTTTTTTTGCTTATTTACTACGGAATTGCACCCGAAGAATGCGAAGTGTGCGCCGCATTTAGAATGCCGGAATATTGAGGCTGAAAAATAATAACAAGTGTCGATTGATTTGCAGTTTTATTGAAAAGACATCTTACGCGATCCATACTTTATCAATAAAAGTGGCCAGGTTGCATCCTTGTGCGTATAGTCGTAAGTTGACGAGAGTCACATATTTAAAGTTCTGTGATGCTGCTAACAGTCTATTTTTTTATGCAACGCATTCTCTTTTACACGATCTTTTGCGTTGCGTTGCGTTGTGACGTTGTTTTTGGCGGATTGCACATTCTCTTTTACACGATCTTCTTAAATTAAAAAGATGAAACCCTCGCCAGCAGGCCCTGGACTCCCCGACTATAAATGAGAAGTCAATAATTAAACAACCAAAGCACTAGAGAAATACTCCTTACAGTTTAGGTAATTTGTGTTCTGATGGAGTCCAAAATATAAGCACCCAACTGTATTCGCTTATGTCGAAGTAACTAGAAGAAAAAAAATTGTTTTTATTCGCCCAGGTGCCCAACACCGCTTCTAGGGGGCCTACTTATTTTAAGGCTTTAATAAAAAATCCATTGCTTACAAAAATTATAAATATTATTTTCGTTTTTCTCATCACGAAGACCACTTACAAACGTTTTATGATGGGACTTTTAAAAAGAGCATAATTACACGAGTTAATTGTTTTTGTTAGAGTAGAATTCCAAATAGCTCGAAAACTATCGTATTTTGGAAGATTTTTGTTAAATGCTTTATGATTTAGAATAATGCTAAACATTACATTCTGTAAGAAAATTACAGTTTTGTATGTCAATTAGTATGTAATTGAAAAACACGTTAAAAGTTATTGTGAGAATTTTTTTACCGATTAGTTCTCCATCACGCAATGACATTGTTTTCTCTTTGATTTTTTTCTTGACAAAATATATTTTTTTTTTAAAATTGGCTTTTTCTACAATTTAAATTTTTAACATAAATTATCGTTTTTGTTAAAAATGACACTTTTTTCAGTGTATATTTTTGCGTGAAGAAGTATTCATTCCCTGTTACTCGTTCTCAAATGGTTTTGTTGTATAAAATAGTAACTGAATAAAAAATTAAAATTTATGCGCGTAGAAACTTCTACGCCCCTTTAAAAAATGCGCTTGAGTCAAAATAATTTTATTGACCGTGGAAAATGTTTCGCCTTCCATGCCGGTTAAATCTGCAAAATTTCATCGGAATATAAGATGGTCGGTCACTGTATTATTGGCCTATGAAGGGACCACTGTGCGATGGTCGGTCATTACTTTTAGATTTTCGGCGTCTCTTCCCTTAAGCTCGTCCCACTGTTCATTCCATTAAAATCAATTCATACCATTAGCTAATGTCTAACGAAGCCACCAATATGCCTCGCACAGAACTTGTCCCTAACAGTGCCTGCAAACCGCCCGCCCAGATGACCACTCGCCACTATAACCGGATTAGAGTTATTTTACAGCCGAGTATCAAAACATTGCAGTTTCCACTTTTACCGCAGCTCACCAAACCCGGCAACGAACCACAAATGCGGAAAGATTGGAGCAGACAGGGAGCGAGAGAGAGAAAAAAAAAACTTGTGTCATTCCATCGCTGTTTGTATTAATAATTGATCGCCAAGGTCACTTTGAAGGCTCGGCCGATCCGTCGCGCGCCGGTTGTCGTCCGATCGTGTTTCGCGATGTCCTAAGCTCTTTATTAATTTATCATTATCACGGTGTGTGTGTCGAAGAGTTTGTTCCGCCCCATGCTTTACGACTGTTGTAGCAACAGTCTCAGCAGCTGCAGCTGCAGCAAACGAAGAACTCCCCATGATAAGAGTGTCGCCAAAGTCGCTTGCACCAGCAACCTTGCTCGGCGCATTGAAACTCTGCTTCGGCTGATCCGTTGGAACGGAAAATATGCCAACGATTTTACGCTGTTTGCAGACTGATTGACTGAGACCACAAACGCAGAATGCCGTCCGAGGTCCGTGGGATGTGGAGAGCAATGATCGAAGAAGAATCGCCGGCGACCGGCCGCAGAAGCCAGCAAGTGATCGAACTCTTCTCGCTGGCTGTTATCTCTTCCTTGGAATCTTATCGGTTTACAATAGGTTGCTGGGGGAAGGTGGGAGGCCGCCGTTTCGGGGTAGCAATATGAAGTACATATCGATGACGGTATGATGTGGTTAGAAGTGCACCGTCGTCAGCATCGGTATCGTTGTCTTATGTTTGCCACATTTTAGCCACAAATTCAACCCCCTTTCAGTCTGCAGCTTGGGCTGCGATATCAATTTTCCGATGATACAACACACAGTTATTGAAAGAAAGCGATGGCATCAGCGGATGTGGTATGTGACTTTTTTGTTGTTGCACTAAGATGATTTAAACCGTTATCCCAAGGGGAATGGGTGTCTAATTTACAATTTTCCCAAGATCCTCGATTTGATAATTTGTAAGCTATAATCGATCATTCAGATGGCATTGCAGTTTCAATTGAACTGTAGTTTTTTTTTCCTGTTACGCAGTTGTATTGCGTGCTCCAGTACAGTGTGGTAGTGTGAAAAAAATCACAGATGCTTTTTCAGGAGCACAATTTAGCTGCGTCGTTTTTTTTCTACTAACTATTTTGCATAATTTGAACCATAATTATCTAACAAACCGACTGATATTCTTCTTTGAGAGGAAGTTTAATATAGATGAACGAGGGCACTTTTTTCTACGTTACCAGGGATTCTATTCTTATACACGCCCAACGAAAGTTTTTTGTGTTTTGAACGCTGCAAATGAACTTATTTGTTACATGACTTTTACACTCCGCAGCTTAAGTATGGGGATCGGAACCGAGTTGGATGCCAGGTGATTAATGAACGAAGGTGCCAGTAAGAAGGCGTAAAATTGTCTGAAATCGGATCCTTTTCCGAGAACGAGATCTAATTGTACCAGCTGGAGATAGCTCTAACATTGACTGATACTTGCAAAACGCACCGATCTGCAGCCAGAAGAAATCAGGGTCATTGATCATTCACCTACTACGGGCTGATTTATCGGTTAGTATTAGTTTCATTTCTATTAATTTCTCTAGACCTGAAAGACGGGTCCAATACGTTATCATGGAAACTTCACAAATGTTGTGCACCGGTAGGCGCAGGGTAACATTTTTTTTCGCTTAGTTTCTAACAACGAGAACCTCGGCAGCTAGGGGACCATCCCACTTTGATCGATCAGACCCTCCCATGTAACTGTAATTTTTCATCATTAATCCATCGCTGGCAGTGTTCAAGACATTTTTCGCGAGCGCTAGTGCTCGTAAATGATCGTCAATAAAGCTGCAATCATGTATTCCAACAACCACTGTCGCCTTGCTCACGGTACTCGTCCAGCCGCCTTGCGTCTAGTTAAGTTCCTTTTAAGCTGGCGTACCAAGCTTCAATCGGCGAAAATATCAAAATTATTAACCGTCCTGTACATATAAATCTTACCTCTTTCTCCTCCTTCGCTTCGTGGCATCACAACAGCGAAGACGTTCGGAGCACTTCGTCAGCCGTTGGCCGGTAGTTTCTCCCAGGTGCCAACTCTGCGGCTTGTTTCCATCACCAGCCAGCCAGGGAGGTAGCCTTTCTAACTTTCATGTTTGGCACTAGGAGCTAGGACTTGTTTCATCCGCGCATAGTCCTCCGGCAGTTGCAACCTCCCCTGAGACGAGAATCGTCCGACTTGTTCGATGCGTGAAGACGGACTAAAGAGCACTAATTGATTAGGTATACGATATTTTCACGCTAGCCTTTGGCCTGTAGCTGGCGATGGTGGTGCAAATCCTCTTGATGAAACGCTCCGCAGCAAAAGCTACGGTACGCAGTAAGTAGTATTAATGCTTTTCTCATATTGGTGGAGCGAATAAATTAGACGAGGAGATGTGGTTCAGTGGTAGTCTAAAGTGAGATACACGGATGAAAGGCTGGAGTTGAATATAGCGTCATTATTTTATGGTTGTCGTTACTATCGTGTTAAAACATAGGTCGTAATTGCATTGTAACTGGCAAAGTGGCGCTATTTTGCAAGGATTCGCCGGATGCAGCATCGAAGATTAGAAGGAAATTGGATTTTTTTATAAGTTTAGATCTGCATATCGAAGCCGATTGGCTGTTGCATTTTATTTTATTGAATTTTACGAATCAACATAAAGAAACCATCTTTATATGATTTTCTGTCATAATTTATGTCTGCGAACAATGTAAACCAAACTGGACGAATGCTTCAAGATCCAATCGATTTGCTAAATGAGAACTGGGCAGTTAAACCGCCTTAATGAGAGGACTTCATGTGGTGCATTAGGAAGCTTTTTCGGATTGGACGTGGATGCATTGAATGAGGTGGAGTCTTTTTTCATGGTCCAGGGGTCCCATGAGCTATTTGATGATCAAATGTGTTGGGCGGCAGCTGCAGTTGTGCAGTTGATCTCGCTTTAGAGGCAGGGTATGGTCACTGTCGCCGATAATCATGTGTTTGACCTGGGACGTCATCATAGCCCAGGGATAGCAAAAGGGTTTGTACATTGGGCCGCAGTCCCAAGGGTTGCAGGTTCGAATCTTGCCGTTTCGAGGATTTTTTCACATATTTAATTTAACTCACAGTTTCTATCTATCTATCCCCGTTGGATACCATCAAAAAGTGTTAAATAAGGTATTGATACGAATGTCAAAAACCAAAAAATGGATTATTTGATTATACACTCAAATGTGTGTGTTCTATGCATTATCCCTAGTTTTGTAAGTTTCATAGAAGCACAAGTTGGGCAGATATGTGGCAGCAAAACATGCCGCACCCTTAAAGCTGTATCAAAGCTCAAAGAGTAAGCTAGATCGATTGTCATCGAGAAGACAAACCCATGTCGTATCGTGAAAATTTGAGTCTCTTCGGCGCTGGGAGGAGTACCGCAATATCACAAAGTTTCCGGGACCCCACCTAGGTCCAACCAGTCCTGCACACAGTTTTGCCTTTCTCATATAAAGAACGGCTATGCAATCACTGTAAAAATCGACTTTTCATTTGACTTGTCATATACCATTCGACTCAGTTCGTCGAGATCGGAAAATGTCTGTGTGTATGTATGTGTGTATGTGTGTCATTTAAACTCACACAATTTTCTCAGAGATGGCTGATCCGATTTACACAAACTCACTCACAACAAACTCAAATGAAAGGTATAACACTCCCATAAGCTGCTATTGAATTTTTAGTTGATCCGACGTCCGGTTCCGGAGTTACGGATTGAAAAGTGTGATCAGACAGCAAATTTCCATATAAACTGGTAACACCATGATGTCTAAATGATGTAATACATATTAAAATTGCAACATTACTTGGATTTGCAAGTCTAGATCACTTATGACCATTCAAAGTAACTTTGATCTTATTGGCTACCTATGACGATTCTTGATGCCCCCGGGGAACTCATCAAGTTTCTATGCTAATATCACGCCTATTTCCCAGCGAATTCTCTACCGATTTTTACAAACTTGATTTCAAATGAAAGTATATAGTAATGCCATTGACTGCTGCTGAATTTCATTTGGTTCTGACTCTTGGTTCCGGAGTTACAGGTTGGCTAGTAAGGTCACAGTGAAATTCCGTTACAATCGTAATACTTCATAGGCTAAAAATCTATTGAAATGGTCACCTAATTACTTCGACTCGTAGGTCTAGATCACTGATTGCCAGTCAAATATTCTATAAATATATTGTCTACTATCGACAATTCCGGAAGTTCTGGATTTCGGGCGCATTCCACAATTAAAGTCACATAGATTCTTATGATGACTGAACCGATTTTCTCAAACCAAGTCTCAAATGGAAGATATAATATGCAGTTGGATGTAGCATCGTCCCCTTCCCCTAACCCTTACACCTTCCCCCTTCATCGCCTTTCGCCCTGGACCACCCTCACACCTGCATTCCCTTCATCCACCACGTATACCGAAATAAGATGAAGGGTTTCTGGGACATGCTCCATTCTCAAGCCACTAAACCCCACCCCCTCCACTTACAAACCCATTCCACCAACATTTTTAAATATAATTTAAATATACATGAAGATAACATTGAACTCAGGCTGATGAAGTCAATTAAATATTATACTTTTTTGTTTAAACTGCTTCGGCGTCTACTTTCGTGGTAGTAGTAATACGTGCTACTTATAAAAAGAATGTAATAAACATTTTCATAATTATATTGAAATATTCCAGCTAATTAGCAAGGGACTGAAAGGTGTGCAATATTTTTCAATATTAAGAGCTATAGTACTCAAGGAAGAGCAAGGAGTTGAAGGAAAAAAGTTTAGAAAAGCGTGGAATAGGGTCATATGAGCAAGATTAGAGTTTTCCAGCGATTTAACCTTTTGTCTTCTGCAACGCAGGGCTAAGGATATTTTGGCATTAAATGCGAATCACTTGAGGCTGCGGCATACCCAGATAAGAGTAAAGTCACTTAATGACTTATGCTGCAGAACCGGGAAACTCTAAGCTTGCTCATCTGACCCTAATCCACGTTTTTCTAAACTTTCTTCCTTCAACTCCTCGCTCTTCCTTGAGTACTATGGCTCTTAATATTGAAACATATTTTACACTCTAGTTTCGTGCTAATTAAGTATTGTTACAATATAAATAAGTAAAAGATTGACTCATTCTAAGTCGTTAAAAAAACAACTAAGGAAACATAGTTTGGATAAATGAGAAATGCACAATTGCGCCACTAGGTGGATTAAAACAGGTTTTATGACTAGGAGCTGTTTGCTTCGGCTTCGTGTTATATTTGACTGCCTTTCAAGAGAAAAATTTAAACCGTCACATCTTATTCGTTTATAGTTTTTAGGAGCAGTCTAATGATAAACTCTAATGATCCCCATATGGGAACACCATATGGGGATCATTAGAGTTACACTCTTCCTGAGCCAATAGAACATAATGATTTGTCGTCTTGAGTAGCGTAGTCCTGCTTAGTATTTCTGCAAAAGAGTGAGTAATACTCCTTCTAAGGGAACGCTTCAGATTCCTCGGGAGCTGTTTGTACGCGGGGCGTGATAATAAAACATATGAATTCCCCTCACAATAGGCACATTTTCAGCATTCCCAATGCAAAAGTCATCTTCATGATCTGTACGCTATTGTCACGCCGAGCCTTATTACCACAACAGATCATTTGCATGTATCTAGAGCAATGCAGTGAAGGGGACGTAATTAGTCAAAGCAGTCCTTCTAAAGGTTATCCGATACTGGTTGGAAGTGGCATACAATTTTGTCCCGTATAGTACGACTGCCTCTCAAAAGCTTCGCTAAATGTAGCAGGGAGTCCTCGAAACAGCCTACCCCTTGCTTCAGTAGATCCTCGTAAGACAAACTTAAATCAGTGACTACAACATCGCTCCCAACATTGTGAGCGGGTATATAGACGCAGTAGTGCTTCATAAAACACTTGTTGTCAGTGACTGCACTTGCTCTTGTTTTTTGCCTTTCTCATATAGAAAGGATATGCAATCACTCTAAAATTCGTCAACCTAATCCCGGCCCGGTGTCATATCGCATTCGACTCAGTTCGTCGAAATCGGCAAATGTCTGTATGTGTGTGTATAAATGTGTGTATGTATTTTCTAAACTCACTCACTTTTCTCAGAGTTGGCTGAACCAAATCGCTCAAACTTAGTTTCAAATGAACGGTATAACGCTCCCACAAGCTGCTATTGAATTTTTGGTTGATCCGAGTTCCAGTTCCGGAGTTATGGGTTTAAGAGTGCGACCACACATAAATTTTTGCCTTTTTCATATAGAAATGATATGCAATCACTCTAAAAATCGTCAACATAATCCTGGGCCCCGGAGGGCCAAATTTTTTTTTCGATTGACATAAGGATTCTGGGTTTTACCCCCTCCCCCTCACTGGTCACCACCAATTTAAATTCCGCTTAGATAAGCGATGCCACATGTTTTTTTGAAATGTCTGTAGAAGAATACCTAAAATGTCTGTAAACGTCTGTAGATGATTGTGTACATCCTAGTTACACTAAAATTTTACTTCAAAAATAGATTGAAAGTAGAATTCTATTGTGAAGGAATAACTCGTATTCGAAAACAGTTATTCTAGTGCAATTTTACTAAACACTATTACCCTTTTAAAAGTCTGTAGATCTCTGGCTACGCCTGTAGGAGACATCATAAGTCTATAAAATACAGACATATCTGTAAATTTGGATCGCTGGCTTAGATCACCCCTCATTGCACCCCCTGAGACCACCACCCCATCCATCACACATACCCCTCCCCCTCTCAACCTCATCATCTTTATACCACCGCTACAACACAAGGCATCCCGAATTAAGCTGAGGAGTGGTTCGTTCGTAGTTAGCAGGAAGACAACTTTGAACTGATGCTGATTAGGCTAATAAAGTGTGATAATGATCTTATTGAAATGCGGTCATCAGTCTCAAAATTTATGCAGAACAGGCTTTGATGTTCTCTCCAACGTTTCGACTATATTTTCTAGTCTTTTTCAAGGATTGCTATAACATAAGTTTTAATTTTGAGCTGTATTGACCTAATCAACCAAACATAATTCTTACTTACAATAAGGTCTGTTCTATGTCTGTGGTGGCGGATAAAACTAACTGTCCAAGCATTTATTGTTATATTGACCAACACTTCGGCCACAACGTCACACGAAACCTTAAACAATATGCATCCTTAAACAAGTATGGTGAATCGGAAACATTTCCTAATCAAGTGTCTTTTTCCCGCGCATATCATAAATTCTTTCAAAGGCGTATACTCATTACTAGAAGAAAATAGCCCATTTTCGAATAAGCTCGCCAAGCATATTGACAAATTCAAAAGGACCATACTATCAAAGGAAATTAGGGTTCGCAGTACCGATCCTTTTTGGTGAGACCCGGTACTACGGTACTGAAGCCCTCAGTACCGGTAGTACCGGTATAGTACCGGTACTCGAATATTTTTTTTTAAAAAATCGAAAAAAGCTTCAAAGTGAAATTGAATGCTCAAACTGATGACCTTATTCTCAAATGATTGATTTGTGCTGATCAAAAAACATGTTTATTGTTTTAGTTGATTCGGAATAGCGTGACTCATTTCAGCAGAAAATATTTTTCGTATGTGGCACCTTCTTTGATTTCGACAGACAGATGGTAAATGTAAGAAACACTATTAACAACAGTAAATCAAAGCGAGAATGGCAGTAAACCCGAGTAGGTTGCCGGTATTTCCTCTCTTGATTTTCTGTAAATTGGTTTCGACCTGCATACCAAGGCTTCCTTGCTGAATTTTCCGATCACCAATAATTACAAACCGCCCCATTTGGAGTAGTTCAACAAGTCTAAATTTGGAGTAGTTCACCAATTCTAAATCGCTGTTCGTTCTTTTATAAATAAAGGTTTAAGAGCAAACCAAAGACATGAGTTAGACAATAGTTATATTACGCGCCACCCAGTGAATAATGGAAACCAATCAGAATGTCGCTAATAAAAAAAATCATAGCAATTTTTTACGACTCTTACGCTAGACGTGAATATTTTGAAATTTAGTACAAAATCGTTAAAATTTAATTTGGACAAAATAAAACAGGAATTTAAACATACCGTTCAGTACAACGGGAGCTAGTAATGTTTAACCTATAGAAGGTAATTAATATAATTAAAAGTCATCTTGCAGACCGATATTTTTAAACAGGTTCACCTGGTGAGTCCACATGTTTTTCATAAAAAAAATCGTATGGTACCGAAAATACCGGTACTGGCTTTTGTTCAGTACCGGTATTACGGTATCAAAAGTGGGTCGGTATTCCCGGGATTTTCGGTACCGGTATTACCGGTACTACAACCATAATCGAAATCAAACATACGTTTCACTAGATTAACCAGCTGAACCGAAAAATTGCTGACAGCAAGAACAGTATTATTGATTCCGTTGACAGTGATACATACAAAATATTTTTCTTCTCTCAAGAACTGGCTTATTAAACATGTTTTCACCGCAAAACAATGAACACTGACAAAAAACTACAAAATATAATGAAACAAGCAGCTATACAGCACAGTATTATACCATCCCATAATGATAAGACATTATATAATGCAACAAACCAAGTAATACCGCCTGAAACCAGCATTTTGCTCAGCCTAGGACCAAAATTCAATCTTCCGTACAATGATGTGAACCAACTTCCAATATACCATACAATAGCGGACATCGAAACGATATTGCAGACCAACCCAGATAGACGCATACAAAACCACACCAGATGCCTCATCACAAACGCCGTTCAAAACCACATCTACAAAATGAATTTAACGAATACCGACGATCAACTAACACGTGTCTGCAAATCCAGTGTAAAAACAACAAGAAGTTTTCTCAAAGAGCATCCAAACATACGCATAATGTCTGCCGACAAAAGAAACCGAACAGTCATCATGCACATCCAGGATTACCGTAATAAAATGAACGAACTATTACTAAACTGCACCACATACCAACAAATAGCAAGAGATCCAACATCAAAGTACCAAACTGCCAACAATAAAATGGCACAACGTCTACTTGATTTAAAACTAATAGACTACCGGACATACCTCTCTATTAAAACGTATACAGCTACATGCCCAAGGATATATGGACAACCCAAGGCACATAAAACAGACCTCCCTTTACGCCCCGTGGTACCTAACATAACAGCACCAACATACACGTTATCCAAATACATCAGCACCATATTACGATCCGCGCACAAAAATCAATATAATATCTTGGATTAATTCAGTTTCTGCAGTTTCATAGACACCGTCAAACTACCACAAGGCTACGTCATGATTTCGTTGGATGTAGTTTCTTTGTTCACCAACATCCCACAAGAACTAGTCATCAAAGCAATTATCGATAATTGGAAAGAGCTAAAAGACAACACCAACATCTGTTTGGACATTTTTTTTGAAATGGTCAGCTTGTGTATAAAATGTAGTTATTTTCAATTTGAAAACAAATACTACCAACAAATAACTGGAACAGCTATGGGTAACCCACTCTCCCCAATAATTGCAGAGATGGCTATGGACACACTCATTGAAAACACGCTCAGAACAATAGAGTTTCACATACCAGTAAATAGAAAATACGTGGATGATCTTTTTCTTGCCGTACCGCTTGATAAGGTTCTACATGCGTTTAATAGTTATCATCCGATGCTACAGTTCACATGTGAGCAAGAATCAGAAAACCGTTTACCATATCTGAATATGCTACTGATCCGTAAAGATGATCAATCAATACGCACTCAGTGGTACACAAAGAGTATTGCTTCAGGACGCATATTGAACTACAAATCATTTCACCCACTCAATCAAAAGATTAATACGGTAATAAATTTCATTATCCGAGTAGACAAACTATTTACAGAATACTCTTCGCAACAAAAATACACAATAATCAGATCTCACCTGAAAAATAACGATTACCCTGCAAGCCTAATCAACAGATGTTGGAACCGATATATCCACAAAAATCAGGATAGAGAACCGTCAGCCAGCCAAACAACATTTAGCAAACCAGATGATTCGTCAGTAAATTTCCCTACCAACAACCAGTCAGCAACCAGTCACCAATCACCAGCAGCCAACCAGTCCCTACTACCCGTCCGTAACATACTCATACAGATCTATACCGTACATCGGAGGTTATCCCCACACATAGCAAAAATTTTCAAATAATCAACATTTCCTATAGCACTACGAACAATGTTGGAAGACTCCTGTTAAAGATAGCATACCTAAATTACAACATCACAATGTAATTTACATCATAAACTGCCAGGATTGCCAGTCATCATATATTGGGATGACGACTCCCAATCTCCTTAAAACCAGACTATCTGGCCACCAAACATCCATATACCAGTTAGAGAAACTTATAAAAAGTGGTCTCTCCTACAACGATAATGAGGTATTAGCTCTCCGAGAGAAAACCGCTCTTATCACGCATAGCATAGATCATGAACACAAATTTGATTTAACTAACACAAGAATAATCGATTATAGCTACAAACGATCCACTCTACCGATTTTAGAGATGTGCCATATTTTTAACGCTACCAACTCAGTCAACAAGCGTACTGACGTGGATGGCTTAAGTCATACCTACGCAGGAATACTCAATTTCCAAAATATAAACAAACAAAATCGACCACCCCCTAATTAATTAACAAATTAATTCATTACACACATAGCCAGAGTACTTGCAATCACAGTGACAGCAGGCCCGTTTAGAGCAGTTAGGAATGAAATTTTCCAAATTTTTCTCAAAAATAATAAAAATCAGGTTAGTCTCGAGCAAAATATATAAAAATGCTTAGCAGTTCTTAGTACCTAAACACATATTGCAGACAACGGATGGATAAAATAAATACACACAGGACATTTAGAAGTACAAGCACAAACACCACAGACATAGAACAGACCTTATTGTAAGTAAAAATTATGTTTGGTTGATAATGTCAATACAGCTCAAAATTAAAATTTATGTTATAGCAATCCTTGAAAAAGACTAGAAAATATAGTCGAAACGTTGGAGAGAACATCAAAGTCTGTTCTGCATAAATTTTAAGACTTATGACCGCATTTCACTAAGATCATAACCCATACAGTCGGAACAACAGAATCGTAAAGTGTGATATTTTTTGTTTCAAGTGTTTCACCGTCGACACATAGCTCATCAGGTTCGTGGCTGGCGAACCATTGTGTGTTGATGTAAAGTGTACTAAGAATGTATTAGATAGTTCCATAATTGAATAATAATAATTCAATAATAACCAACTACAGACTCATAGTTTAGAGAAATGAGAAAGGCACAATGGCACCACTAGGTGGATTAAAACAGGTTTTTATAGTAAAGTTTAACAAACTTCAAAAGCTTGGCCTGTTGTGTATTGATACTGTGTGGGACTCACGTTCGTGTCTAACCACCAAAAACATTCCTTATTCTTTACGTCCTCCTTCCCCACGGAACTACGTCAAAGTATTACTTCGTGTGGGGGTTCGTTGTACTTTCGTCATACCCCTTTTTCTGCTCTATCTCGGAACCTCACTTTGTTCATGAAATGACTCGACCTTTGATTTAACTCGCGATTCTTCTCTTGTTTCCTGTCTCCATCTATTACGTCGCCGTTTAGCTCTCGTCCCCGTGAGCCATTTAGCTCCTGTCGTCGTGAGTCTTTCAGCTCTCGGTCTTATCACGATCTACTTGAATAGTCCCCGACGGTGAACTCACCCTACTACGACCGATAGTTCCCCAACGGGGAAATTTCTCCCGACACCGATATCCGCTTTCATGAGCCATTTAGCTCCCAGTTTTATCGAGATCAACTCTGATATTATCCTACTCCGACTGAGAGTTCCCCGGGAACGGAAATTCTCTCGATACCTGTGTTTGTTTCGTGAGGCAAATCTCTCTCCTTTTTGTCACGCTTCTGTCGGGTAGTCGAATCTATCCTGCCGTAAATTCCCCGGCGATAGATTGCTCCCGATACCGATGCTCGTTTCCGTGAGCCATTTAGCTCCCCGCTTCGTCCCGATCTACTCGATATAGTTTACCTCACCACGATATCGTTCTGTACGCACTCGCGACACAAACAGCCATTGCTTGTCGCTTTGAGTTCAGCGCAGCAGCCCAGGCTGGCGCCACATCTCAGTATTGAGGATGAGACACCTGCCAGGAGACGTGTCGTTCTACCTCTTGCTCCTTCGTGATTCGGCCTGATCCTTGCCAATGCGTTAGTTGTCCTCGCGGCCTTCTCACATACATAGCCGCCATGGCTGTTGTAATTTAACCGATCGTCGGCCATCACACCTAGGTGCTTTAGCGCATGCATCGATGCGAAGGATTGTCCCCCGACGATGATCTCGATACGATGGATCTTTTAAAGTTGCTGACCAACACCCCGGTCTAGTGGTTAAAGTTAAATTTCGTATGAAATTTAGCGCGGAATTTCGCACGGAATTTTGCACGGAATTTCGAACGGAACTTCTCACAAAATTTCGCACAGGATTTCTCACGGAACTTCGCACGAAATTTCGCACGAAATTTCGCACAACATTTCACACGGAATTTCGCACGAAACTTCGCACAGAGTTTTGCACGAAATTTCACACGGAATTTCGCGCGAAAATTTCGGACGAAATTGTTCACATTGCGCGGAATTTCGTACGAAATTTCGCACGAAAAGTTCAAACGGAATTTCGCACGGAATTTCGTACGAAAATGCGCACGGAATTTCGCACAGTGTTTTGCACAGAATTTCGCACGAAATTACGCACAGAATTTCCCACGAAATATTGAACGGAATTTCACACGAAATTTCGAACGAATTTCGCACGAAATTTCGAACGAATTTTGCATGAAATTTCACACGGAATTTCGCAAGGAATTGCGCACGGAGTTTCACACGAAATTTCGCACGGAATTTCGCATGGAATTTCGCATGGAATTTCGCACGGAATTTCGCACGAAATTTCGTACGAAATTTCGCACGAAAAGTTCAAACAGAATTTCGCACGGAATTTTGTTCGAAAATTCGCAGGGATTTTCGCACAGTGTTTTGCACAGAATTTCGCATGAAATTACGCACGGAATTTCCCACAAAATATTGAACGGAATTTCACGCGAAATTTCGAACGAATTTCGCACGGAATTTCAAACGAATTTTGCATGAAATTTCACACGGAATTTCGCAAGGAATTGCGTACTAAGTTTCGCACGAAATTTCGCACGGAATTTCGCATGAAATTTCGCACAGAATTTCCCACGGAATTTTGCACGAAATTACGTACGAATTTTTGAACGAATTTGGCACGGAATGTTGAAAGAATTTTTTTTAAGAAATTTCACACTAACGGAATCGCATTGAATTCCGTGCAAAAATTTCGTACGAATTTCACATGGAATTTCGCAAAGAATTTCGCACAGAATTTCGCACGGAATTTCGCACGAAATTACGCTTGGAATTTCGTATGAAATTTCGCACGAAATTTTGAACGGAATTTCACACGAAATTTCGCACAAATTTTGCATGAAATTTCACACGAATTTTCGCACGGAATTTCGCACGAAATTTCACACGGAATTTCACACGGAACTTCGCACGGAATTTCGCACGCAAATTCGCACGAAATTTCGCACGAATTTTGCGCGGAATTTCGCATGGAATTCCGCACGTTATTTCGCACGAATTTTTGCACTGAATTTCGCAAGAAATTTCGCACGAAATATCGCACTGAATTACGTACAACAATTTCGCGCGAATTTTGCACGTAATTTCACACGGAATTTCACGCGAAAATTTCGGACGAAATTTTTCACGTTGCGCGTAATTTTGTACGAAATTCTACTCGAAATGTTCGAACGGAATTTTGTACAGAATTTCGCATGGAATTTCTCACGGAATTTCGCACGAACATTTCGCACGAACATTTCGCACGAATTTCGCGCGGAATTTCGCATGGAATTTGGCACGAAATCGCGCACGGAACTTCGTACGAAATTTCCCACGAAACTTTGAATGGAATTTAACTCGAAATTTCGCACGGAATTTCGAACGAATTTCGCACGGAATTTCAAACGGAATTTCGCACGGAATTTTGCGCGAAATTTCGCACGGAAATTCGAACGAAATTCGCACGGAAATTCGAATGGAATTTTGCAAAAAAAATTCGCAGGCATGTTCGCACGGAATTTCGCACGACATTTCACACGGAAATTTTGAACGGAATTTCACACGAAATTTTCACGGAATTTCGAACGAATTTCGCACGAAATTTCGCACAGCATTTCGCACGTCATTTCGCACAACATTTCACACGGAATTTCGCACGAAATTTAGCAAGGAATTTCGCGCGGAATTTTCCACAAAATTTCGAACGAATATTTCTGACGGAATTTCGCACGGAATTTCGTTCGGTATTTCACGCGGAATTTCGCACAAAATTCCGCACGAAATCCGCACGGAATTTCGCTCGGAGTTTCATACGGTAATTCGCGCGGAATTTCGCACGGAAATTCACATGAAATTTCGTATGAATTTTCGTACGAAGTTTCACATGGAGTTTCGCAGAAATTTCGCAGGAATTCCGCACGAAATTTCGCACGGAATCTCACACGAAAGCACGAAAGAGTTTTGCACGAAATTTCACACGGAATTTCGCGCGAAAATTTCGGACGAAATTGTTCACATTGCGCGGAATTTCGTACGAAATTTCGCACGAAAAGTTCAAACGGAATTTCGCACGGAATTTCGTACGAAAATGCGCACGGAATTTCGCACAGTGTTTTGCACAGAATTTCGCACGAAATTACGCACAGAATTTCCCACGAAATATTGAACGGAATTTCACACGAAATTTCGAACGAATTTCGCACGAAATTTCGAACGAATTTTGCATGAAATTTCACACGGAATTTCGCAAGGAATTGCGCACGGAGTTTCACACGAAATTTCGCACGGAATTTCGCATGGAATTTCGCATGGAATTTCGCACGGAATTTCGCACGAAATTTCGTTCGAAATTTCGCACGAAAAGTTCAAACAGAATTTCGCACGGAATTTTGTTCGAAAATTCGCAGGGATTTTCGCACAGTGTTTTGCACAGAATTTCGCATGAAATTACGCACGGAATTTCCCACAAAATATTGAACGGAATTTCACGCGAAATTTCGAACGAATTTCGCACGGAATTTCGAACGAATTTTGCATGAAATTTCACACGGAATTTCGCAAGGAATTGCGTACTAAGTTTCGCACGAAATTTCGCACGGAATTTCGCATGAAATTTCGCACAGAATTTCCCACGGAATTTTGCACGAAATTACGTACGAATTTTTGAACGAATTTGGCACGGAATGTTGAAAGAATTTTTTTTAAGAAATTTCACACTAACGGAATCGCATTGAATTCTGTGCAAAAATTTCGTACGAATTTCACATGGAATTTCGCAAAGAATTTCGCACGGAATTTCGCACGAAATTACGCTTGGAATTTCGTATGAAATTTCGCACGAAATTTTGAACGGAATTTCACACGAAATTTCGCACAAATTTTGCATGAAATTTCACACGAATTTTCGCACGGAATTTCGCACGAAATTTCACACGGAATTTCACACGGAACTTCGCACGGAATTTCGCACGCAAATTCGCACGAAATTTCGCACGAATTTTGCGCGGAATTTCGCATGGAATTCCGCACGTTATTTCGCACGAATTTTTGCACTGAATTTCGCAAGAAATTTCGCACGAAATATCGCACTGAATTACGTACAACAATTTCGCGCGAATTTTGCACGTAATTTCACACGGAATTTCACGCGAAAATTTCGGACGAAATTTTTCACGTTGCGCGTAATTTTGTACGAAATTCTACTCGAAATGTTCGAACGGAATTTTGTACAGAATTTCGCATGGAATTTCTCACGGAATTTCGCACGAACATTTCGCACGAACATTTCGCACGAATTTCGCGCGGAATTTCGCATGGAATTTGGCACGAAATCGCGCACGGAACTTCGTACGAAATTTCCCACGAAACTTTGAATGGAATTTAACTCGAAATTTCGCACGGAATTTCGAACGAATTTCGCACGGAATTTCAAACGGAATTTCGCACGGAATTTTGCGCGAAATTTCGCACGGAAATTCGAACGAAATTCGCACGGAAATTCGAATGGAATTTTGCAAAAAAAATTCGCAGGCATGTTCGCACGGAATTTCGCACGACATTTCACACGGAAATTTTGAACGGAATTTCACACGAAATTTTCACGGAATTTCGAACGAATTTCGCACGAAATTTCGCACAGCATTTCGCACGTCATTTCGCACAACATTTCACACGGAATTTCGCACGAAATTTAGCAAGGAATTTCGCGCGGAATTTTCCACAAAATTTCGAACGAATATTTCTGACGGAATTTCGCACGGAATTTCGTTCGGTATTTCACGCGGAATTTCGCACAAAATTCCGCACGAAATCCGCACGGAATTTCGCTCGGAGTTTCATACGGTAATTCGCGCGGAATTTCGCACGGAAATTCACATGAAATTTCGTATGAATTTTCGTACGAAGTTTCACATGGAGTTTCGCAGAAATTTCGCAGGAATTCCGCACGAAATTTCGCACGGAATCTCACACGAAAGCTTCTAACGTTTATAAATTTCAAGATATTAAATCATAAACTTCAAAAATCGTTTTCTCATTTTTTCTCGTAAAATGCTAAATGGCGATTGTCATAAGATATCACAAAAGCGACGATATGTCATTATTCTCGCTATAGCCAAAGGATTATTTTTTTAGATTTTCAAATACATTAGGTAATTTTATCGGCGAAGTTATGTTATTCATATTTTTGTTGGTTTTGTTATTTTAATGCGTTCCTTTTCTTACTAATTACAGCAACCCCTGCAAACCATCTGTCAATGCACGACTTATACACTCTCCAGAAACTGAAACGACTACGAACAACTCTCCAGCTCGATCCCGTCCACTAATTGCTTCATCTTCATTTCATCTGACGGAGCAGCAAATCCTTCACAGCAGCATCGCACACAAAAAGCCACCCATTATCGAACCCGAACAGCCATAATTCAGCGTTGGAGGTTTGTTCGTTCGTTCATTCGATGGTTGGCTGAGACGACCGCCCGCTTCCGATTGGTTTTGTTCCATTGCGCTACCAAACAGGACACAAAAAGTGTTCTGCTGTTGCTGCTGAAAAAGGGCTGCCCATGGCGCGCTCGCTGATGGGAATTGTTGACAAGGGAACCTACCTCGTGGACAGATAAGCCCAACCGAACCATCCTGGGGTGGTGTCCGGGAGCTTACTCGGTATAAAAAAGAAAAGTCACTCCCGATATGCACATAAATCTATGTAAAAGCTAATTTACAATCAATAAGGTTGTTCACTGGATTCGTTTTTTTTGTTGTTGTGTTGCGTCCTTCAATAGCCGTCGGGCTCTGCGGCGATGATCGGATCGGCGGTTGGCGGGGTTTCCTTTTTTTGCGATCAACTTGTCTCCATGAGATTCCGCTGTTAATTAGGGATAAAAATCGTTCGCGCATACAGATGTGAACCAACGTTCGATCAGGGTGGGATGAGAGGTTTGTGTGAAGGTGGAAAATGATTGCTCATAATTTTCAGTCGAGAAGTGTTTCGCTGTCGCTGGCGAACGATCGGTCGATCAACCAAGAGTATCCATTAAGGGGAAACTTAATGGAATCGCGCGCGGGGCTTTGCCGATTTTTTAAAAATCGCCGGTAAAAAATTTCGAAAAAAGGAAAACATACAAAACTCGAGCATCGTCTAAGCTACATTTTAGTATTTTTTAAGTTGCGAAATTTGGTGTTTTGTTTGAATGGTGTACCGGCAAAGCTTTGATTTTCAAATATCTCTTATATTTCCTATGCAAGTACTACTTTTTATTTACATACATTTGTTGAGAATTTTATAAGGAACATTTCCACCGCTTACATCACATAGAATCGAAGCACCGTTTCGGAGATATGTACATTTTGCCGTACATCAAACCATATTTAGAAAAATCATACTTGCACCGCTGCGGATTAAAAATTTTACACTGTTGCCGTCATTTTACCCATGCTTGGTTGGTGTGCAAACGAAATGAAATCCCACGTGCTCCTGTTGATTTTTAAATTATTCGAAGTCATTTCCCACTAATCAGACCAGTTGACATTGATCATGTTATACATATGTATTTTGAATAAATTGGCTTTTTACAGCAAATGTTATAAATTTATGTAAGTTTTATTTTATCCTCGCGGAAGTCGCATTAGTGGTACACTAAACGAGCAGCCGCCGTTGCTCAAAGATGATTTCGCTAAAGTTTCTCAACGTGGTGCAGTCGGGGCACTAGCATGACTGCCGCCGGAAGAATGTTATTATGAATTAGAAATGTATGATGTAAATTTTGTAGTAATATAAAAAGCCTCCTAACTAAAATGCATTTAAACAGTGTTTTATTAGAAATGCTACTTCTGCTTTACTACAAATAATCTGTTAACTAAAATAAGTTTTGCAAATGAATTGATAAGGAATATGGATTTAATTTTATCATATGCAGTCTTCAGTTACCCGACGACGCGGATCATTGTTTATTTTATAACAGCAGAAAGATGGTTTTCGATAACATGTCTCCAAAATGTAGATTGAAGTTTCTATAAACATTTTGTGCATAGATATTCTTATAACATGTTCTAGACCAACACTGCACAAGTTAGTTGGTGCTTCAGGCATGTCTGACAGGTTCACAGTTTTTTGAAACTGTTTGTAATCTATGACTACGAATGAAACGTATGGAACGAATAAAAATGCAATTAATATATTGAAAATCAATGTAATGAACTTATGTACATATTATAAATATGATTGAAGATAATGGTGATATATGAAGAATGTAACAAAATACTGACAATACACATCAGTTCCACACTAAATTTAGGAAAACCGTATTACCGTCGGGGAACTTTCTTCGTATTTCTTGGTGATTGTATCGATGTTTGTGAATTCAAGGTTTAGGAGTTCATACATCAGATATCAGTTTGTCTTCACATCTCATCCTGAGTAGAAGCTAAAAATCGACCCGCACAAGTGAAAAAGTCAATTCCACCTACAAGCCGATCGGCGCCTATCGCACAAGCAGTCCATATCATATCAGTGCACAAACAATATTGTATTGTTACCTCCGGCTGCGGAGTGAAATGAGTTTGCCAAATGAAACAAAAGTGCCCGTGCTACGGGATAACACGATTTCGATCAACTTTAATAAAACTCGTGTTAGACCCACAGTTCAGGAAGTGGAGCAATTAGTTAAAGTTAAAATGGAGCTTAATTTCGCTGAAGTTACGTACATTCAGCTACATCACGTTAAAAATTGTGTTTTGATCACGTTTAGAAGTTTAGCACAGGCATAAAACTTCATTGAAAAGAACAACATGCAACACGAGGTCGAGTTTAATAACACCAGAATCAAGATCCCGGTGCATATGGAAAACGACATGGTGGACGTACGTATCCATGATTTGGCCCCGCGCACTAAGAAAGATCACATCAAACAAATAATGTCGCAATATGGAGAAGTAGAATCTATTACGAATGACACCTGGAGAATTTTTTTCACCGGCATTCCCAACGGCGTTCGTATTGTGAGGATGCGAGTGACTGAACCAATACCTTCTTACATGACTATCGAATGCAAATCTCCGAAAGATGGAGTGACCTATAAACAAACAACGCTAATCACATATCCCGGGCAGACACCAACATGCTAATTCTGTAACCATACAGCCCACTGCGGAAAAACATGCGCGGAAGCAACTAATCAAAAGTCGTCTACTACAGCCAACTCTAACAAGCAGCCACCGACACCTTCCGATAAACCAAAAACAACGATCCAATTAACCTATAATGCAGGTACAACCACGACCACCGCTCCCAAACCAAGAACTAGCATTGCCAATAAAGAAGAAAATACCGATGAAGACGGATATACAACAGCGACTCGTAAGAAAAAGAAACAAATAAGAACCTCTGATCGTGAACAGCAAGAAAGCAGTACCGATGATGACATAGACGGGAACGATAACGCGAGAGAAGGCAGACTGAATGACCCCAAGCGACTTCACCGCCAAGGAAAAGGATCTCAACACGCAGCAGCAAACTGCGTCAACAGGATCTGGAAGACCGACATTCATAGCATTTTTTTACTTATTGTAAAAAATTAAAAGACCCACGGCTCAGTTGTGCTAACGCATTGAGCCGTTTCAAATAAACCAATAAATCTGATGTATTTTTTTGTTATTCGAAGTGAACCTGCAAAATGCTCTACGAAATTCTAAATCAATTTCATTTAAACAAACATGTTCTAAGTATTATTTTACTCTTTGAATCCTTTTCAAATCAAATACGGAAGACTGGCACCTTTATTGAGCTGCTTGGATCATATTGTTGGGTATTGAGCCAACAAAAAAATTCTAAAAAAAATCCATTTTTCAAAATAAAATGCTAATTTCAAACATTTATAGATCAGGTAAGAATGAATGCGTACTCGTATGATTTTGTATAGGTTGTTACGCACAATGTCAAAGAAATTATCCTAAGTTTGCTTCGAACTCATCATCAGACAATTGTTGATTTTATTTTATCTTTTATCAAACTGGAATTAATTTCTGAGACCTCCTGAGTACTTTGCATAATTTCCAGAAAGGGTTTCATTTACTGAAGGGTAAATCTAATTTCATAGCAAATTATTTGTTTGGCCGCAACTCGAGAATGAAGGTTTTCGAATGGTCATCAATTTAATTAAATTTTCTCATAATAAGTATTAATAGGAGTATTGATTTACTTAAATTACTAGCATTGACTATTAAATTTTGTAATAAAGCAAAGCACTGGTACTACATTTCATTGCGGAACTTGACATTCTATGTCAACAATCTTCTTAGTATACCGTGTACAAAACAATTGCAGGGCTAGTGCTACGATCCTACTGACCACTACAAATATTGTTATGTGGAATCAATGTCGGCTTTGTTTTGTAAATCATGATTATAATTTAAAACATGCATATTCATAATTTAAAAAAAATGCTGCAATTGTGCCTTTCTCAACCATGTGTACTAGGATTTCACGGTTGGTTATGTTCATTATAAACTTTCAAATGCATATATATTTATACAAAAATACGAATCAATATTCGGGATCAAAAAGTAATCGGCGGTTTGAGACTTAGGTTGGTCGTCATGATCTGCTGGTGGAAGAAGATGAGTACTAATCGCACCACGAATAGGAAGAATATTTTATGCCCACATAATTTATGCGCCAAAACATTTTCACGAAAATTTCCGGAACACGATAATAATCAATTGAAAAACTTATTTTAATCCACCTAGTTGTGCAATTGTGCTTTTGTTATTTCTCTAAACCATGACTCCATGATTGGGATTAATATAATTGTGGGAGTATCTATTGCATTCTTAGTACACTTTGCACCTATACGCAATAGCTTGCCAGCCACGAACGTAATGAGCTACGTGTCGACGGTGAAACACTTGGAACAAAAACTATAATTTTGAATTAGCTATCTCATTAGCCGACGCTGGCGGTAAAACATGATGATGAGTTATGTTCTACCATAGACCATGCGGTAGACTTGGGTGCAACGCCCAACTCCTACTCTGCAGAAGGCAAAGAATTCTTCACATTTTCCTTTCGATCATGCCGATATGAGCCTACCTAGTTCTAGTTTTCCGTTCTAAGTTTATAACTGATTCCCTCTAGAATACCTATCCGTCTTTCAATTTCATTGCTTTCGTTTCTCTTAGTCTCAAATTTGCCGAAAACAGCCAACAAAATCGATACAGTAGAACCTTGCGGCAATTAAAACATAGTAACCCATAAAAAAATGATTTTACGCTCTGTGCGTTATATAATTATTGAACACATTGTTTATGGTGAGACAGTCTAGATTATTAATTGAGTCAGAAAAGTAGCAAACAAAATAGAAGGTGGGAAAGACCGCAACCGCAAGACCCGCCAGTTTTTTATAATCGCAAAAATTGTGTTTTACATTTCGTTTCGAAACATCGTGACTCCTTCGCCGTCCTAATCGTGAAATTATCAATTGGTCTGCTTTGGCATCAAAAATACAAATTGGATGCTTCAATTTACAGTTTATTTTATCTCCGCTTAATTATCCCAGCTTCTGTGGACTGAGGAATCGTCGTAGGTGGCCAATGTGATCAAATCGACTGTGGTTTGTCATTAGTGATCTAGACTGGAAAATCCAAGTAATTTTGCAGCCATTTCAAGAAGTTTTGCGTTGTTTTAATAGCATAATGGTACTAGTTTATATGGAAATTGCTTTGTGGTCGCACTCTTTAACTCGGAACCGGAATTCCGATCGACACAAAGTTCAATAGCAGCCGATGGGAAGGTTGTACCTTCCATGAGACTAAGATTGAGCAAATCGGTCCAGCCATCTTTAAGAAAAATGAGTAACATTTTAGAAACATGCACACATACATACACATGGGCAGAAGGAGTTCAGGACATGAGTTCAGGGCGTCACGACCCCCCACCCCCGGGATTTATTGCGAGTTGGGGAGTCTTGTTAGGACATAATGGGGTATACAATGTTGGGCTCTGCAGAACCTCTGTGAAAAGCTACATAAATCCGAAAGCAGCTCCGTCGAAGCGGCGCCTCTTCCGCTAAAGATTTTATCATAAATAATCCAACTGGAGTGCTAACCGGCACATTATAGTCGATTCCAGTAAGATCCTAATTTTTGCACACTGTCGGCAGAACATGGCTGAGAATAACGATTTAATCGAAATTGACCGACAAACGACAGCCATTCTTTTACCCTAGGATGGATACACTTTCCCGAAACGGCATGTGAGGTAATGCTACTAGCTACCCCCCGTCCCGATGAAACTTTTGCAGGTCTCCAAGTACGCTCGAAACCCGCTGGAAGTAGGCTCAGTTGAACGTTCCTGACTAGCGCCGATCCGGCTCTGAACGCGGTACCCCATGAAAGACCGCATCAACCTTTACATGCGACTTCACTGTTCGCAAAATTAACTATGAAATCATATGAGGCGACTACTTATTACGGGCGTAGATAGCGGCTTGAAGTTGTGACCCAAAAAGCATGGAAGAAAACAAAACAACAAAAATTTAAAAAAATTCTAACTAAGCAAGTGTGGTGAACCCGTTCACCAAAAATAAACTAGCGAGGCCGCCGACCCAGCAAAACGACCAAGGGCAACTGCATATGCAACCACAACAGCAGTGAGAGCAGCCCAGGGAGGCCATACCAAGCACGAGCAGTGACAAAGCAATAGGTCGCCAAAGAAAGCTAAGGTTTCAGGTGTGTTACCCAAAAAGACCAGCTAAAGTGACGAAACTGAGGCAAAAATCATAAACGTCTACAAATGCGCGAAAAGCAGGAGCGACGTGACGGACAGATCAGGGATCAAATGATTAGCATCAAATCTGCCGTAGCAGTAGCGAACCAATGCCGTTACTGGAGAGTACTGAAAGCGCTGAAAAGAGAACGATGACCACGGAGATAGTGAAGTAAAGCCTATGAGTCGCCGAAGGTTGACCGGTATTCCCATTCTGTAAAAAGAGCAAGGTTGGCAAAAGATAGCGAAACAGCCGACAAATTGAGAGAAACCGTAGAAGATAGGAGGAAAAACAATAAGAAATGGATAAAAAGAAGAAAGAAGACCATCGGCCGCACCAGGAGAGGTGTATGAGAGATGCTCTAGTCGTCAAAGCAAACGACGGCGTGCCGTACGCTGCGATCCTCAAAAAGGGTGAGAAAGGGTCTCAAGCTGAAGGAGTTGTAGGACAATGTAGTAAGAACCAGACGCACTCAGAAAGGCGAGATACTGTTTGAGCTGAAGAAGAATCAATTAATCAAGAGCTCGACCTATCTGGAACTTGTGGCAGAAGCGGTGGAAGGAGAATCAAATCTGAGAGCTTTAGTTCAAGAAGCGGTGGTCGAATGCAGAAATCTGGACGAGATCACAACGAAAGACGAAGTGAGAAGCGCGCTACTAGAGCAATGTAACGTGACAAATAGCAGATGTCAATCAGGTTAAGGAAGGCATATAGTGGCACTCAGACAGCAGCGATACACTTACCGCTAGCTACAGACAACCAGCTTATGTCGACCGATAAGATCAAAGTAGGATGGTCGGTATACACATTACAATTGATACCTAGAGCCACTAATCAAACGGAAAGGTGTTTCAGGTGTGTTTCGACCATCAGTGCTTGCTCTGCACGAATGATGCTTCTTATGTCCAGAGCACAAAAAGCGAAGGCAAGCCAATGATGATTGGTATAGCCCAGCTTAACCTCAATCATTGCAAAATAGCACAGCAACTGTTGTGTCAGTCAACAACAGAAACGAAGGGCGACGTTGCAATTATTTCAGAGGTGTACCGTGTTCCTCCCGATAACGGTAACTGAATGGTGGATAGTGCAGAGATGGCTGCAATTCAAGTAATGGGTGGTTTCCCTGTCCAAGAGATGATGGATAACACACACGAAGGCTTTGTGATCGTCAGGATCATCGGTGTATTCGTCTTTAGCTGCTATGCTCCTCCGAGATGGACACTAGAACAGTACAATCAGATACTGGACTCACTAACCGACTCGTTAGTCGGACGAACGCCAGTTGTTAGTATACTTTAACGCTTGGGCCGTGGAGTGGGGTAGCAGGCTGATCAACGCAAGAGGTTGCAGCATGTTGGAAGCCCTGGTGGTCGAGTCCAACGAGTGTATTGGTTGAACGAAAGGCTCAGCATCCTTAGTGCTGCCGTTGATGTAAACAGTGGATAATCTGGTGACAATCGAGTCTCCAACGACGAGCTCCTTATAGTGAAAAAGGTCTGAATGCGAAGAAAGCTCCTGTTACGAAAACGGTATTCCCAACGTGGCACTGAAGACCGCTATGCTGGCGTTTCCGGACAAGTACAGGATAGTCCTACAGAAATGCCTAGACGATGACTACTTCGCCGATAGATGGAAGATCCAGAAGCTAGTGTTGCTGCAAAACCAGGGATTGAGCATCGTATAAGCCTACATGCCTACACAAGGAGATTCAGAATCGTATCAGCCAACATGCCTGCTGGATGTCTTGGTAAACTTCTAGAAAGGGTCATCCTCAACAGGCTGACGACCTACGCTGAAAGTGAGAATGGACTATAGCAAAGGCAGTTCGGATTCCGGAAAGGGATATCGACGGTGGACGCCATCGACACAGTCATCGTGAGCGCGGAGAAAGCGCCGAAGCAAACGAGAAGGGGAAAACGCTATTGTTCCGTGTTAACGATTGACGTGAAGAACGCGTTCAGAAGTGCCAGCTGGGTGGCTATCGCCGTTGCGCTGCACAGCATGCGGGTTCCGGACTATCTGTGCAAGGTTGTGAATAGTTACTTTCAGAACCGAGTATTGCTCTAAGAAAAATGAACATGAGCCAGAGGTCGATTAGGACCACGGTGATACTCTTCAGGGCACTTGGCCCACGCTCTGGGATATAATGTACAACGGAATGTTAACACTGGAACTGCCCAGGTGAATTTAGATCGTCGGCTTTGCAGATGACGTTGGCCTGACAATAACCGTCGAGACCCTGGAGGAGGTAGAGATGTTGACGGTAGAGACAGTACGCGTCTTGGAAATCTGGATGGTTGATGTCAAGTTGCAGGTGACTCACCACAAGACGGAGGTAGTGCTGCCGGAAAAAAATCAAGGTGTCGTGATCAGCGTCGGCGGACACTCAATACCAATTATGCGACCAATTAATTATTAAAATTTTACATATTAAAACTAGAAATAACTAAAGGGAGTGGTTCAATTTAATTAAGATTAAGGGGGATTAATTAGGGTTATGTTTAAGTATTGGTACTGTTGGGCATTTCTTAACGAGATTATATTTTGATCAACTAAAACTAGAGGACAGGAGCGCACATAAGTTTTGCGAAGATATTCAAGAGGAAGAAGGGGGATGGAGTGTGAAGTCCTACATCTGTGTATCAGAGACAGAGGAGAGGGGGTGGACAGGAAGGGAGGGGGGGGTACGATATCAAACTTTCAATTTCCGGCATCGGGAATCAACGGTAAGGATTACAGACTCGGACGGATGCATCATGTATTGGGGCACCGAGAGGTCCTTCTCGAGCCGACAGGGGTCCTCCAGACTATCCATCACCCCTTTGTCCGGAGTGTGTGAATAGGCAGATGGCACCCGAATACGTAGATTTCGAAGTCCATAGATTCAAAGAACTTGTCCTTCGTGATAGTCCATATTATTATCAAAGAGGTGTCTCACGACGAACATACTTTGAACGCTGTCATCAGAGTAGTGACGCCTATACTCTTCAGGCTGCACTGCAAGTGGCGAAGGGGTCATCAAAATAGTACTGCCGGCTAGAAAACCGCCATGAAACAACAATTCGTGTTCGGGAGAAATTCCGTCTTCGAGAAACTCTCCATCGGAGTAGATTAGACCGGTTGTGGGTAGTCGAGGCGCCGACGTACCGGATGCAACGCTCCAGCTGGAATCGCCGGACTGATCTCGACACTCTATCGGGTGTATCTAGCTCGTGAGCGGGCTAGATCCACCACTGGATCTGTATCGAGTAGATCGAAGTGAAGCTGGAAGCTCACTTGCCCATTGGTACCCAGGAAAATTCCGTCGCAGGAGAACTGGCAGTCGGAGTAGAGTAGTTTCATCGCTGGGAAATATTCGAAACTGGAATATTACTCATGGAATCAGCAGCTAAACGGCTCACGACAACAGGAGCTAAATGACTCACAGAAACCGAAGCTAAACGGTTTGCGATATTTTACGCAGGAGAATATCTGAGTGGAGTTCGGGGCGAAATGGCTCAAGTACGCAGAAGTTCTAAGAGGTGTAATGTATGGCGAGAATAACGAAACGCAAGACGCAGCTACATTGTTTAAAGGTCGAGGAATTTCATGGATTAAACAAGACTTGGAGTTAACTGCGGAAATGTAATGTAGCTCCGTTGGGTAAAAGCAGACGAAGAATCGCTTACTATTACTAAAATATAAGATTTGTTTATTGAATAAAAATATACAATTTAGGTGCACTCACAAAAAACTGCACAATATAATTGTACATAAACATCGGACAATATTCTTGAAAAGTGTGACAAATCAGTATTTTATCAGTTTAGAGAAAAAAATAATTTGAAACATAAATGATTCGACAGACCATTCAAAATAAATAAGCAATCTAAGAAAAAAGTCGCACTGCTAATCAAAGATTTACCTTTTCTTAGTATTACAATTTTATTAATAATACGCAATGTTCTGCAAAAATGCAATCCGATGTAAACTTTCTAAAAAAAAATAAAAGAAATTAAAATTTGTTGTAAAGAGACACCATCAAAAAATTAATTGTAAGCTGGCTCTGGTACCACATACATATAAATCACCCATATAAATATTTACATGGTGTCTTTGGAAAAGCTATGACCATTGAACTGTGATATGACCTGGCAGATTTTTTTTATTGTTGAATAATAAAAGGATTTCTCGAAATAGGAATACCTTTGAAATATAAGGTGTCAAAATGTTTTGATGCATAATCCAGTTTTATTAAACTTTGCTGAAGATGTCATCTTAAGCCAGAAAATACTTTTCATGGCTTGGCAACCTTGTACGGCATGGTGCTCAACGTGTGTTTTGTGATCCACTGGGGCGTAGGTTGGAGTGATTCAAACAGAAGGTTTTTGATTGATACAGAAGTATAGTAGACCCTAGGTCAAACTGAGAGCACCTTGACATGTTCAAAAAATCAAGGAATTCGCTAGGTTTAATTTAATTTAAAAGAACTGATTAACTGGCTGACTACACACTTTGTTCTCAATAAGACTGAGAAAATAATTAGGTAGTCTAAGAAATATCATATGTTTTGACCGAAGCGCCTACGCATTTGAAGATAGGTGAAGAGGCTCCTCGAAATCTGCAATACTTTCACTTTAAATCGTAACGCCCGGTTTATTAGGTAAAGATGACGGTTTTTATTAATTCATAACAATGCATTGCACAATGGTTCCTAAGCCGTTTCATGCTTATCATCATCATCATCGTGGCGGCCTCTTCTATGTTACCTACTGGATATAACTTTAGCTTGTCCCTTTTCTGGCATTCGTACTACATATTCAGCCAACTTCTGCCGATGTCAAAATATTTATACACTTCGTATGAATATCAATGAGGAAATGTCTATAATATTCTTAATACACTTTGCACCTACATACAATGGCTTGTCAGCCAAGAACTTGATTAGTTACGTGTCGACGCTGAAACACTTGAAACAAATAAATATAATATTTATGTAGCTAAATCGCCATTTGTTCAATGTTGTCTTCCTGCTAACTTAGTTTGGTATGCAGGGTGGGTAGGTGAGTGGAGTGAATAACCTACAACCGAACCGCAGTTTGTTTCCATATGCCTGGTAGGTGAAGGCTCTGATAATATGAAGGGGTGGGTCTAACGGAGGTTGGCCTGAAGAAGATGATATGGGGTTGCGATTTGAGAGGGTATGATGGGGGAGATTTAATGGGTTTAATGGGAGGAGGTGATATGTGGTAACCCCTCGCCGCACGCTCATAGCTGCGCCAAAAAGCTTATTTTAGACAAAAAAATAGGATAAGGTTGACAATTTTCAGTGTGTTGGCATAACCTTTCTGTATAAAAAAGGCAAATATAACATTAAAACAAAAAAAGGCAAAAATAATCAAAATCAAATAAGTCCAACAAACCGGCCGTCGAAAGTGGCCATAAAAATTTGGTTAGTCATTAGCGAGTGCTAAATTCAGGTAATTTGGAACCCATTTCAATAAGTTTTGCATCACTGTGATATCACGGCAATCCAGTTTCTACACCATGTACCGTAAACCGGGGTGACATTCATCACTTTTCGAAGTAATTATTACATATTTTAGACGTAACACATTTTTTCAAGTTTAATATTTTTAAACCATGTACTGATGTATGGAGAACAGGATTTGATGGTTTTGCCTGAAATTGTCCGCCTTCAGCTATTTTTCCAGAAAATAATTTCAAGTTGAAGTACGTTTTCGTATTCCGGGGTGACTTTGATAGCCTGCATGTTCACCCACAATAAGGTATTGATGTCAATGTTTTTCATTCAAATGTTTGTTTAAACTAATTATGGAAAGATACTCATTGTTAAATAGACCACGGTGTATTTATTAGAACAACTTTATGCAAAAAAATTCAGCATCTCTGAAACTTCGGAATATGAAATAATGGACTTTCCCCTTTCATTTAAAACTAAGATCAAAATGATCCGTCGGGGGGTCCAGAGCAACTTTTTTTGAAGTTTTTTTCGTAACAATATTGGTTTTACTACTCGAGCTAGTACATATTTCTGTCCCTAGATGGTGCTTTAGACATTCAAAAAACACTAAATGTGAGAATTTGATAGAAAATTTAATTGTCTACAATTTTGTTGACAACTAAAAATTGATCTGAAATCACCCGGAAAAGTTGTTTAAGATTTTAACAAAGTTATATCTAAGATAGTTTCACACGAGGCCTAGTGGTTTGGAAATATATTTTCTCGCACTTATTTCACTACCAAAAAAATAATTGGGTTTATTGACACGAAAATATTTGACGAGATTCATTACAACTTCTTCGTTGACAATTCCTATTGACCTTCTGAAAATCAGGATGTTTGACAGAGGCAGAAAACTATTTGTGCTTTTGGTTCAAGTTTGTAATCTTTCCCGATAGGTTCGAAGGAACTACCATTCATCGGAAGGTATTGCTTGGTTACAAGGGTTTGCTTACATTTATGTTTTCGAAAGGACCAGCCGTCGCATAATTTAGGTTATGATCGTTTAAGTCAGCTATTATAATTCTGTTCAAGACGAAATGTTGGGACACACAGTTTATAATTGAACGCAAACCACAGAAGTAACTGTCCAAATTAGTGGTTAGCGTGAAACGATTTATTCAATTTTTTCCGCAAAGTATATTGTGGCAATTGGATTTTACGGCCATTTCCTATGAATTATGCGTGAAATCGTTAATAAATTGATCCTAGATTATGCGAAATGTATTGAAAATTAAATATGATTTGAGTACAAGAAAATCCTTATATGCATACAAATCCACGAATATATCCCAAAAAAAATATCTTGATCCAAAAACTCAAAGTTTTTTGTTCACTGTTTGTCATATTGAGTTAATTTTGAAAAAGAAAATCAGCGTTTTTAACCAAGCATTGCAATGAAATTCACGAAATATTGCAATGGTGTTAACAGTTTTATTGAGTTTGTTCAAATATAAAGGTTGAAGCTCAGGATAAGTGAATTTTATACGAAAATGCTAGGAGGTTCATGCAAGAATAGTTATCAGTCATCTCCCAGAACAATCGAAAAAATGAAAAAGAAGGCATACATCATTGAAAAAGCTGTTTCTGCGGGAGAAATCACTCACCATCTTGGAAAAGAATATTAATATCATACTAGTTTGGTCAACACTTATCTAAGACTTTTCATCCCAAAAATATTAATGGTGCCCTATATCAGGTGGAATCTGGAATTATAATTTTCAGCTAAAAGATGAGACTTTCTAAGCTCTCAAATTCCGTTGAATGCACTGTTCAACTAAACACAGGTATTTGGCAAATGAAAAAAGGGCGTGTGAATTGACTTACAAACCACTAGGGTTTCTGTGAAACTAACTTAGACTTCGTTAAAATATTAAACAACCTTTCCGAATAATTTCAAATCGGTTTTTAGTTGTTAACAAAGTTGTAGACAATTAAAATATCTATCAGATTCTCACATTTAGTGTTGTTCGAATGTCTAAAGCACCATCTAGGGACAGAAATATGAACTAGTTCTATTGTAAAACCAATGTTTTCACGAAAAAACTTAAAAAAAAGTTGCTCTAGACCCCCCGACGGATTATTTTGATGTTGGTTTCAAATGAAAGGGGAAAGCCCATTCTTTCATATCCTGAAGTTTCAGAGACGCTGAATTTTTTTGCATAAAGTTGTCAAAAAAGACACCGTGAGACGATAATTGGTATTATACAAAGTATTTCAATGTACTCTAAAATTCGAGTAACGAAAATTCGTATAATTTGTGTCCAACTAGAATAAAAGATTCTGAAAACCTTTAAAACTGCTAAAATTGTTTTATTTCAGTGCTTTAGCAATATTCAAAATGTTTCACCTATTTTAACCCGCTGGAATATTGAACAATAAAAAATGTTGCGAATTTTAGCTTAAAATAATTTGAAATAATTGCCAACTAGTTTCACAAAAAATGTATTCAAAATAAACAAACTCTTAAAACTAAATTTAGCACATCCCAATCTAAAGGAAAATTAAAACTCGCTTGAAATTTACTACTCTT
The DNA here is from genome assembly GCF_030247195.1 of Topomyia yanbarensis. Classification (NCBI taxonomy): domain Eukaryota; kingdom Metazoa; phylum Arthropoda; class Insecta; order Diptera; family Culicidae; genus Topomyia; species Topomyia yanbarensis. The sequence continues at coordinate 183,170,698 of NC_080671.1, read as the reverse complement.
GCTCAAATCTGAGATTTATTTGTTTTATAAGAAATAGACACTTTACGAAGCTTCGTAAAAATAAGGTAACGTTCGGTTTTTTTTAGTTTTTGTACCCAAAAACCAAAAATATACTCAAAATGTATAGCAAATCAGCATTTTATAAGTTTAGAGTAAAAACCATTTCAAATTAAAATGATACGGTAGACTATTCTAGTTTAATAAGCGATCTACGAAAAACGTTTTGAGTGATCAAAGTCACCCCGATGATCAAAAACACCCCGGTTTACGGTACACACGTACATGTGCAAGCATACATATATACATACATACATACACAGACATTTTCCGACCTTGACGAAGTGAGTCGAATGGAATATGACACATCACCCTTCGGGCCAAATCTTAACTATTTTTAGAGTTATGACAAAACTTAAACACAAACAGGATTCAAAGAGTAAAATAATACTTAGTTATAAAATGTAGTTTAAATGAAATTGATTTAGAATTTCGTAAAGCATTTTGCAGGTTCACTTCCAATAACAAAAAAATCTGATCTGATATCTGATGTATGAACTCCTAAACCTTGAATTCACAAACATCAATACAATTACCACAAAATTCGAAGAAAGTTCCGCGAAGGTAATACATACCTAAAACTAAACAATCTGGCGAAAGTTTCATTGTTTTCCTAAATTTAGTGTGGAACTGATGTGTATTGTCAGTATTTTGTTACATTCTTCATATATCACCATTATCTTCAATCATATTTATAATATGTACATAAGTTCATTACATTGATTTTCAATATATTAATTGCATTTTTATTCGTTCCATACGTTTCATTCGTAGTCATAGATTACAAACAGTTTCAAAAAACTGTGAACCTGTCAGACATGCCTGAAGCACCAACTAACTTGTGCAGTGTTGGTCTAGAACATGTTATAAGAATATCTATGCACAAAATGTTTATAGAAACTTCAATCTACATTTTGGAGACATGTTATCGAAAACCATCTTTCTGCTGTTATAAAATAAACAATGATCCGCGTCGTCGGGTAACTGAAGACTGCATATGATAAAATTAAATCCATATTCCTTATCAATTCATTTGCAAAACTTATTTTAGTTAACAGATTATTTGTAGTAAAGCAGAAGTAGCATTTCTAATAAAACACTGTTTAAATGCATTTTAGTTAGGAGGCTTTTTATATTACTACAAAATTTACATCATACATTTCTAATTCATAATAACATTCTTCCGGCGGCAGTCATGCTAGTGCCCCGACTGCACCACGTTGAGAAACTTTAGCGAAATCATCTTTGAGCAACGGCGGCTGCTCGTTTAGTGTACCACTAATGCGACTTCCGCGAGGATAAAATAAAACTTACATAAATTTATAACATTTGCTGTAAAAAACCAATTTATTCAAAATACATATGTATAACATGATCAATGTCAACTGGTCTGATTAGTGGGAAATGACTTCGAATAATTTAAAAATCAACAGGAGCACGTGGGATTTCATTTCGTTTGCACACCAACCAAGCATGGGTAAAATGACGGCAACAGTGTAAAATTTTTAATCCGCAGCGGTGCAAGTATGATTTTTCTAAATATGGTTTGATGTACGGCAAAATGTACATATCTCCGAAACGGTGCTTCGATTCTATGTGATGTAAGCGGTGGAAATGTTCCTTATAAAATTCTCAACAAATGTATGTAAATAAAAAGTAGTACTTGCATAGGAAATATAAGAGATATTTGAAAATCAAAGCTTTGCCGGTACACCATTCAAACAAAACACCAAATTTCGCAACTTAAAAAATACTAAAATGTAGCTTAGACGATGCTCGAGTTTTGTATGTTTTCCTTTTTTCGAAATTTTTTACCGGCGATTTTTAAAAAATCGGCAAAGCCCCGCGCGCGATTCCATTAAGTTTCGGATTCGTATCTATGGTGTTTTTCTCCGGCCGGATGGCTATGACCTGTATTTCTTTTTGATAAATGTGCCAATGGTGAAATATTTATGTAAACTGCTTCATTTACCAAGTATTGGCTTTTTTTATTTCTCACCATTCCTACATCAACTTCCACTCATCGAATGATGGTGTAGAATTTCTTTCATCTACTAGAAGATAGATTACAAACATACGAAGGAGCAAATTAAATTAATCCGTTTTTTAAATGTCATCGCCCGGCTTACATCTAAATAAAGCGACACTCTGTGATGACCATTCAGAGGTAATTCAAAACACGCTTTTGATGACACCCGATGCTTTGATGGAGCTGATCGCTCTTCCAAAATCATCGGGAATTTGAACGAAGCGGGTGACGCGCGGAGGAAAATATGCTAATAATCAGATAAAGCCAACAAAAAAACCATAAAATTGAGGCCGGAGATGAATGCAAGCAGTAACGGAACCGCGACCGACGGTTCGGAATTCCTTCTGCCAAGGCACAACAATGAACTAATTTCCCTCGCATCAGCTCCACCCTCTCGCATTTGAAAGATCGTCGCCGGGTAAACGCCATGACTGGATGAAAACCAGAAAGCCTGACAGTAGAAAACAGAACTACAATAAGTAACACAAAGATAAACATCTGACTGCTTCAGTTCTTCATCGAGGAAAGAAAACGCCGCGCGGCTGACATCATCGTAAGAACGGTACCGTTTCCTAGTGATTTTCTGATTATTCGACTGATCTCAATTTGTCTTGTTGCATGCCTCGAACGTGTCCCTAACGCCCTGCTCGAGCTACTAGTAGTGTCATCACGAGTATTTTCTAACAAGATTTGAAAGAAAAAGCATCATACTCACGTTCCTGATGCAGTTATGCTTTGTTCGGGGTGGTTCTTGTGGAACGAATATTCGACGGTTCAAGGAGCGCGTTGATTGAGCGGGTAGGAATTGTCAACGGGATAAGAGGTTAACAAATGTTTGCTTCGGTGAATTGTCTCTGACAAGTCATTTAGATTACGGGAGTTGTTTCATGTTTCAAGCAATAGCAACTGTCTGGGTGTGACTACAAACAAGGCATTGAAATTGAACCTAAACGGCGCGGAAGTAATAGGTGTGTGATAAGGTGATCTTTTCGCTGTGAGAATTACTTTGCATGATTCTATTTCATTGCGGAATTCGAGTTGTCCAGAAATTGATAAGACCAATATTTGAATATCGTAAAAAACTGGTTATTTATTGTTTATAACAGTAGATAAATTATCAAAAAACATATCTCAGAATTTTCGAAAATTTAGAACGGAGGTCGAAACAGCTATCCGAGCGCATGGACGAACGTGGTTGCGGAAAATGCCACTCACTGGTTCACTCGATTTCTCGCGTTTCACTAAAATTCATTCGAACAGATAACAAAGAAAGTAATCACATCAATATTAGTTCTCATCAGAATTGAATTCTTTTCTATTTGCACCTAAAATTATAGTTAAAACTACAAGGGGCAGCCCTATGGGGTTGCACGAACTGTAGACGTAGGACTATACTACTTAATGTAAAATATTTATTTTCTTAGTACTTTGTGTGTGGGAAAAAAACACCCGGACCGGTGAAGAAAAATCAAATTTTAGACAATATAATCACATCTCATGTATAGAACAAGCTTTCTAGTTGCTCTCAAACAGATCCTAAAAGTTGAAACACCCATGGATAACCCCAAGTTTGTAGATGTGTTTCGATGCCACAGGATTGTAAAATGGTTAATATTACGTCATGAAAATTCAAGTCTTCCGTGACAATTTTTTTTGCCTGCAAAATGCTCTGTGTGTATGCAAAGCTCATGATTTGTTGGGATATTAGTATTGATCGGAAAATGCTTTCCAACGCTGCGCATTGCATACATACAGGACATTTTGCAGGTCACCAGAAGCTGTTCATTTTACCACCGCCATATGTTCATTTTACCTACTCGCTATAAACATGTCTCATTTTTGGACATGTTTAGAAATCAAGAATCATGTTTGAAAAAATGTGTTTATGACGAAGTATTTTTACCAGATATGTACAAAACATGTCTAACAAGAAACATAAGGTGATTGTAATATCTCATTCACTTATGAATGATGATGCGTAGAGCGAAAGAGACAACTAGTACCACCACGTCATTATTAGCGCGTTTCACCAAAATTCCACGCGGCCTTTCCCGATTGAAAGGAACGGCCGCGCTTAGCCCATCTGTCATAATATCGTGATTTTGCACAGCGAAGGGCTGAATGATTTTGTTCCAAAAAACAGCCCTGCGTTATGCAACACTTTGTGCAGGTTGATTATACCAGTTGCAAGTGAGGCCAAATTCACCAAGTTCCGTAAAATTCCCTTTAAATTACAGAATTGATAAAATTGCTTAGATGAGCTAAACTAATTAATCAAATCCTGTTTTAAAAACTGTCCTTGCGTTTAAACCAAAATGGGAAGCTTATTACTACCACTACATTACTTAATTTCAAGCGCAAATAGCAAATACATGTGCTAGTTAAACCAAAAATTTACTGGCAACATTACAGCGGCATTTAGGAAGCAGTTGGAGCGGTCGCCTGTTGGACGACACAGAGTAGCGTCCCTCCACAGCCAGTGTAACGGACTTCTAGCTCAGCTACACTGGCTGTAAAAAACACAGCGCCGTGATCTGCATCGCCAGCCGTTCAACAGGGAACTGAGCGTGTCTGGCCAAGTCCGTTCTTTAAATAGTCGATGATGACGTCATTCATAGAAGCATTGCGCGCTAGGTATACCAATCCGTCGTACAGGGCTTGGGAAGCGCTATCTTCTGTGTGTTAATGCGCGATATTTTGACAAGGTTGTATATTATTTAATTTTTTAATGCTATGATATCAAAAATCTTTGGGTTTATCTATTGGAATCTATTCTTAGAAGTATTTCGGGGCGATTTGCGCAAAAAATTTGAAAATTTATCGTGAGATGGCTGAATTATATGCGTTTAAAATTGGACCACTTTTCGTTACATACCATTTTTGTAGAATTTGCAGAGTGCACCCCCATACCGAAAACAAAGACGTAGTCCTACGTCAAAAAACCTGTTTCAAATTCACCTAGTGGTGCAATTGTGCCTTTCATGACAGATAAATTGTAACGCAGCTTTGAGGAAGAATAAAAATTAATATGATAATGTTTTCACGATAATTCGTGGATGAAAAGTGATAAAAGTTTCTATAAGATGTTGGTCACATACAAATTTATAGAGGAATCATGAATTTTGCATGAGAACAATGACATTTTTAAATTAACACAACGTGGCTCGTGACATCGGATGACGTAATCAATGCCTAGTGATGCACAGTGGCATGATGACAATTCAAGCCAAAATATTGTAGGACTCTCGTGAGGCTAAAGAAAAGGCCTTATGGATATGTTCGTAAATTGTAACGGAGATGATACTAGGAACGTTCATTTCCCCTCATCCATCAATTGCTTCCCAAAATCGGACATTCTTTGTTTTTTTCCTTCTTTCAAATGTGTTCTGAAGCAGTCAGCGGAATATTCCCGTCCCTGAAACAGGCTCAAGCTTGCCTTGATGTAGCTGAACAGCTAAAGTTTTTGCACATTGCAGAGCAGTGCACAGTGGGCAAAAAGCGACCCCCAGAGCCACTTAATTGGTCGCCGCTGGTTTACTAACATAATTTATATATGAAATGATGCGGAATTTGTTATGAAATCAAACGCAACTGGCTTCGTCCAGTGCACGCATCTCAATGTGTCTCAGAAAGGTATATAATGTTTTTTTCTGAAAATGAAACCATGCTATATTATAGAAACCACACGTGGGTAAATATAATAAAGCAAAAACATAACATAATGGGATCGAAACGAAGATCTGATTTGAGCTTCATAACCCTGGACTACATTCACAATATTCTGTCCGTTTGCTGTTCTAATCCATATTATTCGATACAATAACCACGGCTATTTAAAAAAATCAAGCTAGAATGCAGCTAAAGTCTCGAATTTTTTGTTAAGCTAATTTGCTTCACAAAGAACTCGAGACGACATAAATGGGACTAGGTTTCCAATTTCGTTTACGACGCTGCCAACATAATTCGAAATCCGAACTCATTTAAATATAAAGACATTTCAAGAATTTATATAAATTGCCCTAATGTTAGACTGAAATTCTGGTACAGGAGTATGCACTCCTCAATTGACATTGTTAAATGATCAAATTTGTAAAGAATTATAAAATTAAGTAACAAATTTGTAATTATTAAAATCAGTCAAAATCTCAATTCAATCCGGCATCAAAGCTCAGTTCTACCAAAGTGTCTAAATAATCATTCCGAAAATACCCATATTTATTAGGTTATAGTAAATTTCGCTAAACCGGAAGTCGCCATCTTTGATTTCACAATGGCGCCAAAAATGAATTTCTGGCACCTATTCGTCAAGACCATTCCGAAAATACCCATATTGGTTGGGTTATAGCGATTTCGCTAAACCGGAAGTCGCCATCTTGGATTTCAAAATGGCGTATAAATCAATTTCTGGCACCTACTCTTCAAGTCCATTCCGAAAATACCTATGTTGTTGGGGTGCGGGCCATAAGGAGTCTCCCAGACCCGTCTCATCCATCTTTCCGAAAATTTTCTAAGTCTTTTGCATTCAAAATGACTTAAAATATTTTTTTGCAAGAACCGTTAATTTGGAAATCCGCGCAAAAAAACGAGTTAATTGGAAAATCCGCGTAAAAAAACCTCGTAAAAAACCTTGTGTTTTTTTTTACAATGGAGAAGACCTTTACGTCCTAGCCCAGTACACGTGCTACTGGTAGAGTCCAATCTATCGCACGGGGTGCACTGGGAGCGTGTCGGGCTCTAATGGTGACGCTGCCATTAATACCGACTAAACTCCATTGGGCTCCGCCATCGTTCCTCCCAGGAACTACCTCTCGGTATTACTTCTGGGGGGATGGCTGTACTAAATGTACTCATTCACTCTCACTCACGCGTTCGTACGTCCTGTATGAGGCTTACTTGGATGCTCTCTCTATCGCACCTTGATTCACTCTCAAACACTCCCACATGAGGCTGACTTTTGTGCTCACCTTTTTCGTTCCTTACGAGGCTGACTTGTGTGCTCACCTTACTCATTCCTTGCTAGGCTTACTTTTGTGCTCGCCCCACCCATACCATGTGAGGCTGACTTGGGTGCTCACCCTATCACCTGATTCACTCTCGATCGTGCCACTCTATTGTACCTCTGTCACTCCCCCTGGCATCCCATGTGGGACATTTTTCTTAGGCCCCATTTCTGACATACCATGTGAGGCTGACTTTTGTGCTCACCCTTAACATGCCGTGTGAGACTGACTTGGATGCTCACCCTTTCACTCCTCTGCCACGCCATGAGGCATCGATAGCTAAGCCCCAACATACTACGCTACGACCCTCCCATCTTGGCATGAGGCAGTCCACTTATACGCCTATACACTCATTCTTCTGTCTTCCTTCGGGGTGGCTGGGTTTACCCCTTACGCGGTTGCCAGTCGCTACGCCAAACCTGCCTCGACATGAACAGACCATTTACTCCCTTTTTTGCGCTTGTCCTTTTTCGCTCCAGCTAACCAATCACTAGTTAGCCGTGCCCGTCGTCTGTTGCTTGGTTCGCCAGATTACCTGTAGCCTACTGGCAATCTGGATGGTAGCAGCCGAGACTGCGTTCCACTTCTCCACCGATTGACACATCCGCTGAATAAGGGTATCAGGGGTTGTGTCCCAGCCACAGACGTCAAGCATTGCTCTTCTTTCGACGTCGAACCGATGACATACGAACAGTATGTGTTCGGCAGTTTCGTCTACACCTGGGCGGTCCGGGCAGACTGGTACCTCCGCGTGCCCGAACCTGTGGAGGTACTGTCGGAAACAGCCATGGCCTGACAGGAATTGTGTCAGGTGGAAGTGAACTTCTCCATGGGGTCTTCCCACCCAGCTCGATGTGCTAGGTATCAGCCGGTGGGTCCACCTATCTTTCGAGGAGTTGTCCCACTCACGCTGCCATCTGGCGACCGAGGTCACCCTGGTGCGCTCGCGGGCTCCCCTATTTCCACGTAGCTCGAAGCACTCCTCATCTTCCCGAATGACCAGCCCGACTGGCATCATGCTCGCTATCACGCAGGATGCATCGTGTGATACCGTGCAGTAGGCAGATATCACCCTGAGGCACATCACGCGGTAGGTGCTCGCGCTCATCCATTCCTCCACCGTGCTGATCGCGTGTTCTGCGGTTAGTTCTACCTCAGGAATTGACTCCCCGTAGACCTCCAAGGTTACGTCGTCAACAAAGCCGATGATCTTGACCCCAGGAGGGAATTTTAGTCTCAGAACCCCGTCATACATGAGGTTCCATAGCACCGGGCCTAGGATCGAGCCCTGCGGGACTCCGGCGGTAATCGGAACCCTTTTCTGACCGGCATCGGTCTCGTATAGCAGTACACGGTTCTGGAAGTAACTTTCCAGAATCCGGTACAGACCCACCGGTAGGCTAAGCCGGTGTAACGAGAGCGCGATGGCATCCCAGCTTGCGCTGTTGAATGCGTTCTTCACGTCAAGTGTCACTAACGCACAGTATCGAATGCCTCGCCTTTTTCGTTGGATCGCTATCTCGGCAGTATTTATCACTGAGTTGAGAGCGTCCACTGTGGACTTACCCTTCCGAAAGCCAAACTGGTTGCTTGACAGACCGTCCGTACCTTCCGCGTACGGGGTTAGCCTGTTGAGGATGATCCTCTCAAGCAGTTTTCCAGTCGTGTCGATCAGACAGATTGGTCTGTATGCCGATGGGTCGCCTGGCGGCTTCCCGGGGTTCGGCAACAGCACCAATTTCTGCCTTTTCCATCTATCGGGGAAACGGCACTCGTCAAGGCATCTCTGCATAGCTAGCCTGAACATGTTCGGGTTTGCTATGATCGCTGCCTTGAGAGCGTTGTTTGGAACTCCATCCGGCCCTGGAGCTTTGTTCATTGCTAGGGATTTAGCCACTGCGAGTAGTTCTTCATTCGTCACGGGAGCCACCCTTTCGGCCGTGCCCGCACTGTCTCGTAGTGCAGGTGGCCAGGGGTTTGTGGCTCGAGACGGGAAGCGTACTTCGATAATCGTTGCCAACCAGTCCGGAGACCGTTCTGGGGGTGAGGAGCCCCCTTTGGTCTTGGCCATCACAATCCTGTAGGCGTCACCCCACGGATTCGCGTTGGCACTCTCACACAGGTTGTCGAAACACGCTCTCTTGCTGCTTTTAATGGCCTTGGTAAGGGCCAAGCTCGAAACACTTCACGGCGGTTCTCTCTTGCATCCTCGGTGCGAGCTCTTTGCATCCTACGTCTAGCTCTGAGGCAGGCTGACCGTAGAGCTGCAATCTCGGCACTCCACCAGTATACTGGGCATCTGCCGTTTCTTGGCAGTGTTTTTCTCGGCATAGTGGCGTCGCACGCGCGTGATAGAACAGCTACCAGCGCATCCCCGCTTAGACTGTCGGTGTTGGCCTCCAGTCCCAGGGCCGCGGTGAAAGCTTCGCTGTCGAAGTGATTGGACTTCCACCCGCGTACCTGACAGAGATCTCCCGCCCTCGGATGCTGCACACCATAGTTGATCCTAAAGCGGATTGCTAAATGATCGCTATGGGTGTAGCCTTCGTCTACCCTCCATTCCATGCCTGGAGCCAGACTCGGGCTGGCAAATGTTACGTCAATCCACGCCTCCACCCCGTTTCTACGGAATGTACTAGCGGAGCCATTATTAGCTAGCACAGTATCGAGTTTCGCAAGCGTCTCCAATAGCGCTTGACCCCTGCTATTTGTACAGCGGCTACCTCACTCCACTGCCCAAGCGTTAAAGCCTCCCGCTATGACTACCGGTTTCCGGCCCACTAGGTCCGACGAGAGCCTGTCGATCATCTGGTTGAACTGTTCTAAAGGCCACCTTGGTGAAGCGTAGCAGCTACAATAGAACACACCATTGATCTTGGCAATCGCAACACCCTCGGCGGAGTAGTGTATTACCTCTTGAACCGAGAACCGTCCCGTTGTACAAATTGCCACCATCCCAGACCCGTCCGACACCCAATTGCCGTTGCCGGCAGGGATGCTGTACGGGTCTGATAAGAGGGCGACATCTGTCCTTGACTCCGAGACCGACTGCCACAGCAGCTGTTGGGCTGCTGCACAATGGTTAAGATTTAGCTGTGTGACGTTCACGGCTTCTTCTTATTTGCCTCACCGAAGGGACACGAAGGTCCGCCCATAGCATGTTTATGGGCTTGCTTCTTAGCGGTGCAGATAAGGCACTTGTGTTGCTGGTTGCTGGTACCAACGCTCTGCTCAGCAAGGTCACTCTCGCCCTCGCTTACCTCGGCCAGACGGCGTTTGGCCTTAACGGTTGCACGCCGTGTGGTGTCGGTTTTTGCACCCTCGCCTGGCGACTTCCTAGGGCGCTTCGCGTTCGACGCCGTCTTACGGTTGGCCTTGCCCCTGCCTTTTCCCATCGAGGGGAACTCGGCCGCCGCTTCGAGCGATGTGGCTGCTCCATAGAAGGTGAAGGCCATTGTCTGAGTGCCTGTATCGACCTTCCCTCTTCCCTCCCTCTTGGAGGCCACTGTCTGGGTTTCTCTGTCGGACTTCTCCCGACATTCCACCCTCTTGGCATAAGCCTGCTGTTTCTGTCTTGCGACACGAACAGTTTTCCGGAGCTCCAGGAGACTCTGCTTTAACTCCTTGCTTACGTTTTGCTTTGCGCTAGTGAACTCGATTATTGAATCGAGCTGCTCCATCACTTTGCGCATCGCGGATAGTGGCTCGTCCAGTGCGTTGGTAGGGCTATTTCCTACCACTACTGGGGGGTCATTGGTGCTATCAGATGCAGCACTCGTCGCTCCACTACTCTCCCCACGGGGGGGAGACCTCGCCAAACCACCTCTACCAAAGGGGTTTGGCACCTCCGTTTGTTTATTATAGTTTTTGTTTTTGTTCTCCATTTCAGTACCCACGAGTAGCGCGAGAATAAATGTCCGCCACGCCAGAGCTCCGCATTAACGTGGTAAGGGACGCTTACTGTGGGGGTTGCCCAGGTACCCCACAGGCTCCGTTAACGATCGAGCATCTTTTTCACCCCCTCGATCACTCATCCCTCGGCACGGGTCGCTTCACGCCTTGGAATTGGGGTTATGACCTATCTTGCTTTACGTGGTGACCGCGGCCCAGATCATCACAACCATCCTCCTTTACCAGGGCTTTGGACCTGTAGCTCTGGTTCTCAATAGTTCCATGTACGTTTATTATTACAGACATGCTACTATTGAGATCCGTCATTCGCTAGCGGAGTTCATAAAACACCGTGTAAAAAAACCTGAGTGTACTTAAATAATTCGGTACCACCATTATGTATAAAGTACATCTAAAATTCTTTGAATTTACATTTTCATCAAATTGATCCTTTGGCCACTTCCGATGGTGTCAAAAGTACGGCAGGAAATTGCCAAATGCCTAAAATAAATTTGCATTGGATTTGTGGAGTTTGTCGGTCAATCAGAATCTTATGTTCAACAAACATTCATTGGCGTGAGTATCTGGTATACTCGAACACGATACCAGCAGTTTCCCGATCAGAAACACATAACAGAAATCTTTCAAAACTATATCTCGCATTGTTACTTGTTATAAATTTCTGTTATTTTAACTACTAACGAGACCTAATTTATAACACAATATCTTACAAAAAATGTGTTCTGTTATAATCTTGTTATTTCATTCTGATCGGGTTGCGGTAAATGCGTTACTCTCACCGTTCTGAAATCGTTCGAAGACGGCGTTTGCGAGCATCAGCTACCATCAGTTTAACTAATGTTCTAGGTCATCAAGAAATATACTGGAATACATACATCTTGAACATAAGATCCTATATTGTACTTCATCACGTTGGATTTGCAATTGGCGTCAGACATCAATATGTACTATCTAGAGCAATGATAAAACGATTTTTGCTAATTGATTTTCAAATATTATGTACATAATATGTGAGTGCTGAATTCAGTACATTCTAGGAGATACTAAGTTTTGAATGGAATGGAATCTCATGATCAAGTACGCCTAGCGGATTTGATGAAGGCTAATTTGACTTACAGATCTGGACAGCATAACGGGCCTTTTTCCTTCATTCTTTTTTGTGTAACTTGTGCGAGCAATTAAAAGAAGTATTCAACATATTGACGTGGTTCAAGGGTTGAGGTATGACAGGAAACTATGCTTTACATATCTTTAAGCTCATATGTTGTCGTCAAATATATTTAAAATTAAACCCCCTTGGCAAATATACCGTAAACCGGGGTGACATTGATCACTTTTCGAAGTAATCATTGCATATTTTTAGACGCAACACATTTTTTTCAAGTTTAATATTTTTAAACCATGTACTGATGTAATGAGAACAAGATTGGATGGTTTTACCTAAAATTGTCCGTTTACAGCTATTTTTCCAAAAATGATTTCAAGTTGATGTCCGTTTTCGTATTCCGGGGTGACTTTGATAACCTGCATGTTCACCCACATTAAGTTATTGATGTCAATGTTTTTCATTCAAATGTTTGTTTAAACTAATTCTGGAAAGATGTTCATTGTTAAATAGATGTTAATTGGTATTATACAAAGTATTCAATGTACTGTAAAATTAGAGTAACCAAAATACGTATAATTTGTGTCCAACTAGAATAAAAGATTCTGAAAACCTTTAAAACTGCCAAAATTGTTTTATTTCAGTGCTTTATCAATGTACAAAATGTTTCATCCATTTTAACACGTTGGAATATTGAACAATAAAAAAAGTTGCGAGTTTTAGCTTAAAAAATTTTGAAATAATTGCCAACTAGTTTCACAAAAAAATTGTATTTAAAATAAATAAACTCTTAAAAGTAAATTTGGTACATCCCATTCTAAAGGAAAATAAAATCTCGCTTGTAATTTATTACTTTTGCTCAAATCTGAGATTTAGTTGTTTCATAAAAAATAGACACTTTATGAAGCTTCGTAAAAATAAGGTAAAGTAAAATTTCGGTTTTTTGTAGTTTTTGTACCCAAAAACCGAACAAAATACTCAAAAAGTATAACAAACCAGTATTTCATAAGTTTAGAGTAAAAATCATTTCAAACTAAAATGATTCGGTAGACTATTCTGGTTTAATAAGCGATCTACGAAAAAAGTTTCGAGTGATCAAAGTCACCCCGACGATCAAAGTCACCCCGGTTTACGGTACTTGAATATCCGTTTTGCGACCAAAAAATAAATGCATAGAAAAACAGTATGTATTCCTGTTCTGAGAAGAATTGTTAATCGCGTTCAAGGAAATGCTACAAAATTCAAAGAATTTATCAATAACTCTCAGATATCCTACAATATTCAGAGGCATCCTATTGCTTTCGGTTTTTTATTACAAAATATTACAAATATCCCGATCAGAAGAGAATAACAGATTTATAACAAATGGAGTTATTTATTTCAAAAATATTTTGAAACAGAACCTGTTATTAATCCGGCTGGTTAGCTGTTAAAATAACAAAAAATAAATCAAAAAACTGGCTAATGATAACAAAATTATTACAAAATTTGATATGATTTTATCAAAGTTAAAACAAAATGAGATATATTTTTTTCCAAATTTTTATTGCAACCTCTGTGAGAGATTAGATAAAAACTGTATTAGATATAATCATCTAATGACAGTGATCCAGTAACAAACGATCAATTCATATATTGATCGTTTCATAACAGATTATGTTATAATATTGATAGTATAGAAAACTGTCCGCAATCCACGTTCAGTTCCGTTATCTGAATATAACCCCAGTTTTTATAAATATCAACCATAGTTATAATTGTATTATTGTTTTGTTATGCTCTTCTGATCGGGATTACAAATACAAGAACATATTATGAGAATTTCAGAAAAATCGTACGTAGTCAAGTAACTGTATGAACCCGAGGAAATGATTTTACGTGCCATTTTCAACCATTCTGGTTGTAAGAAACCATTATTCTAAAATCAAGTACACAGTGATAGAACAGTTTATTACTAATATATGGATTAATTTAGTGATAAATTTTATTTTTGTAAGTTTTCATTCAATATCAAACATAAAAAGTAATATTTTGAAATTTATTTTTGTAATTCGATAGTACGTACGTTTCGATAGTACGTACACGAAACGAAGCGAAGGTGTACGTAATATCGGGGTATACCTGTAAAATAAGTTAAATGAGTGATACGAGTAAAATGCGCGAAAAGAATAAACTGATCCGAGTGAATACAAAGAATGAAACGAATAAAATAGATTAACGGAGATGAACAAAATGAATAAAAAGATGCTGAATGAAATAATTAATTAAAATTCAATGATATATTTAATTTAATATAATAATAATTTCATATATTTAAAGTTATAAAACATTTTTGAATAAAGAAAATGAATAAACCGGATTGTACGAATTTGAGAACCATTGCATCATAAAGTTATGAAATGTTTTTGAAAATCCCATCTACTGAGAAAGGGCTAATTAATATACAATGAACTTTTAGGGCTTCTCCCTTTTTGTGTTATTATTTTCATCTTCATGCTTCTTTACTTTTCGGCGTTGTTCTAAGATTATCTGGTGTTTCTTCTTTATTGATGGAACCAGGAACGTTCAATTTGCTTTGGAATTCAAAGTTTACTTTTTGGTAACTTTGGTATTCCCCAAAAAAAAAAAGATTTTTGTGCAGAATAGAATTTTCTGGTCCAGTATTAAACGCGCAATTGAATATAGTAAAGTGGGACAAGGTCACATGTGCTTTCAAGCACCTTGAACAGAGAGCGACAGAGGGAGAATGCGATTCGTGAATGAGACAGGTAGATATTTCAAAGTTTTCATTTGCAATAAAATAAAGAGTGTGAAGTCTTTAGGCTATGTTGATAGCATAAAAGTCGTGCATCCAATTGATTATAATGCAGTCTCTTTCTAGTCATCCTTATTGATTGCAGGTTGTTTCGTTCGGAATTCTCGTTCAGGGTATATGGATAAATAAGTCCTATACATGAAAAAGAAATGGTTCAAACTATCAGGATGGCAAAAATGTAGTCAGATCAACTATCTGTCCAATGCATAAACTCTGATTGTAATCCTCGATAATTAACTTGTACTATATTGAAAACTTGAACGAAACGTGTGCTGAATTATCCAATGTCTCTCTACTAATTGTGACTGCCATTGAAACATAAATTGAAGTGGACTCAGTATAGAACAGATATGGGCGACGATAAGTTAAAAGACACATCGCACGTGCATCCCCCATCGGGGACTTTGGGAGACTTCTTTTCCCGGATCTAATTCGTTGATATTTTAGGACTTTGATCCTTTATTTTTCAAAGTAGTTCATACCAATACAACGAAAGTGCATTTTCAATAATATTATTACAGAAAAGGTTTTCTTAGTTTTCACATGACACATAGCCATGAATTTTCTTAATTATAGTGAATATACAAGCTTTGAATAGAACTAAATTAATTTTGAGTTGATGTAGTTTTCGATTTTTGGTCACCCATACTGTAACGTTTCGAAGAGATACCTCTTTCATCTTGAGGGTTTGCACATTTGAAAATAGTTATAGTTTTCCCATAATGCAAATATTTTGCAAATTTTCTCTGGACTACAAATATTATTTGCCATGTAGGATATATTATTGAACTTGTTTCCGTGAGTGGCTCTCTTTTAACCCTTTCATGCCCAACTTTTTTCTAGTGCATGTAGGGTTTTAAAACTATTTTTCCTTGAAAACGGTGGGATCAAGAAGCACGAAAACCCTTTTTTCATAAAGATAGGTGCTTCCCTTGCAGTGCTAGAAGCTGCTCAATTTTTACCTTTTAATGCTCAATACAATTCTCCTAGAATATTTACAATAGTCTAATTGCATGAAAAACATAGCCAAAGACAGCCCAAATTGATAAACTTTATCAGTTTTCAATAATATTGCACCATACCGAAGATATATGAAAAATTCATTTTCCATCATCAACGTAAACTGTCCCTGGCAATCGGAATCCAATCAGACTATTTGCAATAACTTCGGTTCTAGAGCTGATCCTGGTAACTGTTAATGCTCAAATGAAAGGCAACAGTAACATTTATTAGTCTTACTTGTTTTTGTGAGCAAATCTAGCCCCAATGAAAAGTTATAGCTGTTGAAAAACGTTGTTGTCCACAAACAACATGGGCATGAATGGGTTAATTAAGAAAAAAACTATTTATAGGGTAACAACAGACAAAAAAAAGTTTCGTTTTCTTTCGATTTTATTTATTTCCTTATCTTCGGTATACACCGTACAGACACATTTTAAAACTATATATTTCTTATTAATATCTTATATCTATGCTTGGAAACATTAAAATCATACACTGAAGAAGCTTCGCTAAATCTGCGGCAACATCTTTCTAGTGGATTATTTTGTCCATATGAAGTACGGTGTCTAGGGATCCACAACAGAGTGGGGTTACGGAGAACACGAGGAGGCGCATACAAATTAACGCCCGAGAGAAGATCGGGACTGTCGATATTACCTGACAGCAAGTCGAAAACAATAACTCTTTGCAGGAAGATATGGCGAGTCGCCAGAGTCTGCAGATCGAGTAGCATACATCTATCGGCAGAAGGAGGCAACACAACTGAATCATTCCATGGAAGTTTCCTGAGGGCGAATCGCACAAAACATCTTTGTATACGCTCTAGTCGGTCAATTTGAACGGCATGGTATGGTGCCCACACTTGCACAGCATACTCCAGAACACTTCTGATCAGGGCACAGTAAAGTGCTTTTAGTGCGTAGAAATCGTCGAAGTCCGCCGTGTTCCGCTTTAAGAAGCCCAGCATTCCGAAAGCTTTAGCAGTTATCGCGGTGATATGGTCGGAAAAGCTCATCTTCCTATCGAAGAACACTCCCAAGTCTCGGATCGAGTCGATGCTTTCAATTGTTCTTCCTTTTAAGTTGTATTCATAACGTCCTGGAGTAAGCAAGCGTCCAAAACTGATTACTTTGCATTTATTAACGTTGACTTCCATTCCGGTAAGCGTGCACCATTCTTGAATAGTACAGATATCTTCTTGAAGCTCTAGGGCGTCAAGTGCAGAAGCGATAGTTCAGAAGATTTTGAGATCGTCCGCGTACAGCAATTTCCCAGACTTGATGCGACTACAGATATCGTTAATAAACAGAATAAAAATAAGCGGGCCCAGATGACTGCCTTGCGGGACACCTGTGGGTGAAACTTAAACCTTCACAATTACATCGCACACATGAAATTAGCTTAGATATTAATAAATATTTCAGATTAGGGGAATTATGGTTAAAACCGACACCTTAAGCTTAACACTTTTTCTAAGTTGCCACAAAACCAATAAAATTATAATTTTTATGCAGAATTCTTCTTCAGAAAATTCTTAACAAGATTTATTTTTTTCAGCGCTTCAAAAAAAATAATTTCATTAAAAATTATTGGTTGTAAAACTTGGAAAACAAAGTGACTGTTTGTAGTCACTGCGGGTAAAACCGACACCCTATAGGGGTAAGATCGACACCCCCTTTAATTTATTTTCTCTCCACTTTATTAAAATCTTTATCTTTATTACAAATAAGATATATGCGTGATTAATAAAGTGGGAGTATGTATGATGCAAATATGTGCTTTTTATTGCTTCATCATGTAGTGAGGGGAAGAAAGTTCGAAAGCGTAGTACTATAAATAGGAGTATTTTATGCTATAGTATTATTTATTGATTTGAGTATTTCCAAATAATCCTTGCGCACATCATTGCAACCTGCAGTGTCAGTTTATTTCGTAAGAGAAGATTTGCAAGCGTTCTACGTTCTGATAATTGGATTCATTCACTTATAAGTGACACACACACTTCTTAGTAAAACTATCTTTTTCAGATTTGATTTTTAGAACTCTGATCATCAACTATCTATTGGGGTATACATAATATCATTGTCTCATTGTGATAAAGTTCGTCTATGACAAACCAAGAGAACACTAGAAATTCGGTTTGATGAGCTTTTTGCAGAAATAGCAAAAGCTTCGAAAGATTCAGATAAGAAAAATTCCAATTTTTGATTTTTAAAGAGACTTACAAGAAATAAACACAATAAAAGTATTTCTGTGTATTTCTGCTAATAATATAGTGTTGTAATAGGGTAATTGAAGTGTCACAAAAGTCCCCAGTATTTTGAAATGAATCGCAAGTATACACAACCATCTTAACAGCGTGTCGGTTTTACCCTAACCATAGGGTGTCGGTTTTACCACAACAGCGCACATTTTTTAATAAAAGCAATTAAAAATATTGAATTTCTCAAACTCGTCTTCAATGCACCTAGTTGATCATAGGAAAGGCCGATAATAATAGGTACTGAAAAATGGGGTGATTTGAAAAGCTTTTGTTCGGTTAAAACCTTAAAATCTACCAACGAAATTTTACATCCAGACGAGTGTGAACGCTGCTGTCGTATGTTTTGTTTATTTTTATGACATTCGGCGCATTAACGTAAATCCAATTTTTCTTCAAATGCTCTAAATAAACGTACTAATTATAATGTATCATTATGAAATGAATAAAAATTTGATTTCTAGGAAAAGTTATGGGGTGTCGGTTTTACCCACAGTGTCGGTTTTTCCCACAATTCCCCTACCAGAAGATCTCATCACACTACTGATAAATGGATACAGAAATAGCTAGATAGATGTGAGTCGTGACAGTTGCCACGAACATGAAGAGAGAGAGAGAGATAGAAAGAGAGAGAGAGAGAGAGAGAGAGAGAGAGAGAGTGAGTGATAGAGAAGGAGAGAGAAAGAGAGAGATGGAGGGGGTGAGGAATGGCAGATGATGGTTAATGCCGTGACCTTATTTTTATAGGTATATTATGCGATTTATTGATTCCTTTCATCCTTATCATAAATCGATTGGTTGATTGGTATATGAGACTCGGCCCTTCGGGCCTCGGAATTTTTTTTTCAAAGTTTGAGCGAATCCTATACATTTCTTTTGTAAGAAATGTAAAAAGATGAAACTGACTTTTTCCGTTTATTTCTAGTATCTCAGGATCGGTTTTTATGAGCATTAGAAGATTTTTGCGTCTTTAAAAAAGTTATTTTTAATATCATTATCAACAACTTTACCGAAGATACCAATCCTTTGAATATTTTTTGAGTTTATTCTCCGTAATTATTTCCAAGAGAATTAATTACCAAAATTGTTTTTTCAAGAGATGCTCTGTATTATATTGTATAATTTCTTTGAAGACATTGAACCTCCAAAGTTGGTGGTAGCGAAATAATGTGATCTTGGCCGAGAAAAAACTGGTTTCAAACCTTTATTTCAGAATTGTTACCGTAAAAAGTGCATAACTTGAGAGCGTGGTCTTGTGTACTAATTACGCCATCAATTTAGCATTTAAATGTACGTCATAAATAGCCCCTTAATTCATTTTTTTATTTTGCGAAATTTTCAATCCCATCGTGTGGCTATTTTTATAATTGGTCTTTAAATGCTCTGAAAACCTATTCTGACATACTAGAGATAAGATGATATCGCCATTTTTCATCATTTTTCTTTTTGCTCTACGAAAAACAACATGCAGTCTCAACCCACTCAAGTTTTTTTGACAAGTAATGTTGAAAATGTTAAATTAAAATAAATCCCTCATATTAGAAAATGCGATAAATGGGAGATGTTTTTTTGTTGAAAAAGCCTCTGATATCAGTATAAATTAACGATATTTCAATAAAAGTAAATAAACCTGGTTAATTTTAATTTTATATCGAATTCAAGAAGTGTGCAAAGTAGCCCGCAGCTAGTCCACATAAAATATTTTTAAACGCTACATGAATTACTTTTTTATGTGTGAACCAATTCTGCTCATATTTGGCATAAATAATGCGTACAAAATTGAAAAATTGAGAAAAGGTGCGCAAAGATACCCCGCACGACGGTACGATACTTGAATTTATCAGTGATTGGATCAGAAGTGTCATTGATCTGATGCCATCCATCTTCAATGTCAAAAAGTTTAAAAAATCTTAATTCATTGGCGCCGTAATTCGTCAAATTTCAGGTAGCTACCTACTCATGGCAGTAGCAATCGTAGATCTTATCGCAAGTTGTTTCATCCTCTGTCGAATCACTCCTGCTATCTAAACACAATCTGATTTTTTTTGAAGAATCACCCTTCAGTGCGAGCTCAAAACGATGGGTTGAAGATTTCATCCAGCTTCTACCACGTTCTTCTCGGAACTCGCACCTTCCTACGGTTTCCTTTAGTTTGCTTCCGGAGGTAAAAAAGAGAAAGGAAAAGTGAAATCAGGAACTATTCAGGTATTTCTAATTTCTCAGAGAACTATAGCAAAGCTAATCGTTCTGGAAATTAAATGTCAATTCATCGCTTCATCCAATTCCGTTCGGTTTCACGCTGCATAATCTGTGCGTGCGTGTGACTGGTGTAGAGCCTACAATATCATATCGCTTCAGTATTGACCGGGGAACCTGGAACTAGTTGCTCTATTCTTCTCGTTTTGCTCAGTGGAACGTCATTAAATACGTACGTACCTACCTAGACAGGAGACACACGTGATCGACGAGAATATGCAGCAAGTTTTCTCTTTCACCGCAGCCTGCCAAGATGCCAAGTACTATGCATGAACGCACTTGGCGCGCTTCATTTCCCAGCTAATGAAGGATGAAATTTCGCTGACCGTAGCGGGTCGCTTTTCGCTTTTCCAACACGAACACACGATGTGGTCAGTAAAGACGGGGCTCTCATCTTACCATTCTATTCTTATACCATTTCGCATGGCATATGCATGATTCACATCATAAAGCACAATTGGACTGGCCATTGGATCGGTCGGTCGAGTCAAGTCTAGTCGCGACCAAGAGGGGTGTTCCTTCGATGTGGCGTTCTCTGAAGAAGATCGAAACATCGGCCGATCGCGACGGCATTTTATCATGTAAAGTGCAGTTTTTGTTGACACTTGATTCGTCTGAACTGTCTGGGGTATTTATTTATACTCCGCAACCGACCGGATATCGGGCCGTCGAGATTGCAATTGAATGGCGTTTAGAGCAAAACAACTGAGCTGTCTTGCATGCAGAGAACGAATGTTGAGAATGTGTCATTTTGGATCATAAATTTAATGAATTGGCAATTAATTGCTACTGATGGCATTATTGTTGGTTTCTCGGCGTTCTCGGTGTGTTATTCGTTGGTTTACGTGACAATCTGAAGGTTTTATGGTAGTATGTAGTGCAGAGGTATTATTTGTTATAAAGAAAATTGATCATTATAGTAACGAATCATTTTTTTTTTCAACATTTATACTATTCTCATACACATGTTCGTGTTCTTGGTTGTGCTCTTCCGTTGCAGTTCTTCGACACTGAAATTGTTGTCGCAGATCAAGTTCGATAAGTTGGGGTAATTCTTACGTAAAAACTAAATATGTCAGCTCACATCGATTTCAGAATCAAGAGAGCTAACGTAGCCTTACGCCAATGGGAACTAGATTTCGGCAAATCTTTGAGACTTAAACTTAATTATGCAGCATTTTGTGTGACTTCAAATTGGCGCACTGCTCTATTTGTTGGCCCAATTTGACTCTATAACTCCACTATGGACCCTATGGAAAATAAACATCCCCTCCCAACCGTCACTACTAGAGCACTTAGCATTGATCGAAACATTCGCAAAAATCCCATTCGGCCCTTTCAACTCACAACTGCGTATGTAAGCACGTAGCACACGCCCAATCGAACCCAACCGGAAACAGAGCTTGACCCTTGACCAGCTCCCGTCGGAATTCCGGAATATGTTGTCACCAGATCTCAATCCTAGCCTGTTTGACTGGTGTGGGATGTAATTATCTCATTGTTCAGATTCTTGCTGGAGCAGGGATGTCAGATCTGTGCGCAGAGACAAGAAGTAATACTAGAGAGTATTGACAACATTATTGAACGTGTAAGGGCTGCTATACTTGAATCCCATTTAATTTCTTTGGGATCAATATTTTTGAGAATCCCCTTCACCATCAATATATTGATGAATATTTGATTTATTGTAATATTTTCACTCGTGTAGGGCCCGCTTTTAAGGAAAACGGAAAAGTTTGTCCCATTTTCAGTTTGGCACGAGGTGAAAATTGAACACAAGGTCAAAAATTGAGAGATCTGTGCTATTCTGTGCATTATAACGGAAAATTATGGAAATCTGTGCATTAGAACAGAAAACTGTGTAAATCTGCGCAGAACATTGAAAATTTGTGATATACAGATTAATCAATATACCTGGCATAGGGTGACCATATCAGGCCAGTAAAAAACCAGAACAGTCGAAAGGGTACTGCCCTTCCCCCCGTTACCTATCAATCGACTATGCCTTCTCCACATGTTTTCGACAGTTAAAAAGTTCTGGGGTCTGGCAGGCATACCTTCGGCAGTGAAAAAATTTCGGGGGATCTGGAAGGAAGAGCTCTGCCAGAGTCTTTCGTTGGAATTAGATCGCCAAGCACTTTTTCGGATTTACACACACGCAGTTCTTCGACTTTAAAGCCGCATATGACACGGTGGACCATGTAGAGCTATGGAAAATGATAGACCAGAACGGCTTTCCTGGGAAGCTGACAAGACTGATTAAGGCTACGATGGATGGTGTAAGGTGCTGTGTCAAAATTTCGGGCGGCCTCTCGGGTCCGTTTGAAACACGCGGGAGACTAAGACAAGGCGATGGGTTGTCCTGCCTGCTGTTCAATATAGCGCTGACGCTGGAAGGTGTAATGCGAAGAGCGGGGTTCAACATGCGGGGCACGATTTTCACGAGGTCCGGACAGTTCGTGTGCTTTGCTGACGACGTGGACATAATCGGTAGAAACAAGTAGACTTGACCCGACCCGACTGAAGCGCGAAGTAGCACGAGTAGGACTGAAGATAAATGTGTCTAAGACGCAGTACATGCTGGCTGGCGGAACCGATCGCGATAAGGAACGCTTGGGTAGTAGTACTACGATCGACGGCGACGAGTTTGAGGTGGTTGACGAGTTCATCTATCTAGGCTCATTGGTGACTGCGGACAATAACACCAGCCGGGAGATCAGAAGGCGTATTATCTCTGGAAGTCGTGCTTACTATGGGCTCCACAAAACTTTGAGATCCAGGAAGCTTCACCACCGCACAAAATGCGCCATGTACAACACTCTGATTAGATCGGTGGTTCTCTACGGGCACGAAACGTGGACAATTCTCGAGGAGGATCTGCAAACATTCGAAGTCTTCGAAAGAAGGGTGCTGAGAACGATCTTCGGTGGTGTGCAGGAGGCTGGCGTGTGGAGGAGAAGGATGAACCACGAACTTGCGCGACTCTGTATTGAGCCAAGTATCCGGAAAGTAGCTCAAGCTGGAAGGGTAGGGTGGGCGGGGCATGTTGTGAGGATGCCGGACAACAACCCCACTAAGTTGGTTTTCACCTCCAACCCGGCAGGTACAAGACGAAGAGAGCGCAGCGTTCCCGGTGGCTGGACCAAGTGGAGCAGAACCTGGCGAGCATCGGGCACCTGAGAGGTTGGAGACAAGCGGAAACTGACCGAGTGACGTGGCGTAATATTGTAGAACAGATTAAATCATGTTAATACATCAGGAAATAATAATAATAATAACACATGCAGTTCGTACTACATCACAATTAGCGAAAGTTCTATGCTGAGATCGTCTGTACAGAACCGGCGAGGAGTTTTCAGTACTAAATACACGTCATTGACGTAAAGCAGCGACATCAACGGTCTTAAATAGCTTCCCTGTGCTATACCTGGCAATCTCCAATGACAATCATTATCTCTCATTCGTTTTCGAGCGCTTTGTCGAGACAGAAGTGTTCCGTTGTCAGTCCGTGCAGTCTATAGCGACAAAGAATAGTGCTAATCCGCGTTCAAGGTTATCTTGCGCACTCTTCGCCTCGTCGTGGTTTCAGTATTTTTTCCCTTCTTTTGTGTTTCTGATTCTGAGTACCATTAGCCGGCCAGTGACCAGTGAAGCAGTGTTCTTCTAGTAAGCCGTCTGGATACCATTACATACACAAGTGAAGTATTAGTTTACGTTTTCCTTCTTGGTTCTCTAATTAACGTGCACTGGGCAATACGCCCGTGCAAAATTAACTACCTCTGACGGCGGTTCATCTCAAGGTGAGATTGGCTCTCCGGCTGAAATTATATGCAAGTTCGGCCACCGTACCCTTCGTGATCTTCTTTCGGACCAAAGAAAAAAAGTGTTTGAATCTGTTGCAGATTTCTCGAGTTCTGACGGATTGGTCTTCGGCCGTTACAGAAATATCGAAAATTCGCCCTGATAAACTTCGGCTGGTTGTTAACCGTTTAAATCAGGCAAATGATATTTCTGGCTACGGGCCCTTTACGAAGGAGTACAGGGTGTACATTCCAGCTAACAGTGTTGAAGTCAGTGGGGCCGTTTCCGATTCGAGTCTGAGTTGCGAGAACCTGCTAAAATATGGGACTGGCTGTTTCAAAGACCCCATGCTTAAGCCAGTGAAGATACTGGAGTGTAATCGTTTTCATTCAGCATCAGTCGCAGCTGACGGGAAAAAAATATACATCAACTCAGACTCTCATCGGGTTACCTTCACCGGTTCTGCTCTATCCAACTACCTCCTCTTTGACAAGGTTCGTCTACCTGTTCGCGTCTTTGTGCCGCAGGTCATGAACTGTGCTAATTGCAAACAATTGGGACACACAACCTCCCATTGAGCTTGAGCTTGAGCTTGTGCGACCACCCCTGGCTGCTACTCCGTTATCGATCTGGACTAGCTGAAGTTGCACAGAGTATAAGTAGGTAATTATGCTTGGGAGTAGCGAAACATCTTTCAATGTGCAACTCCTGATAATCCTAAACTGTTTATTGATCAATACCAGCGCCGGCCAGGCCCGAACGTAGATCGCGGAAGGAAAGGGAAGGAATGGCTAGTCCAACACTTGCTTTTGCTAGAGGCCGTATTTACTACTGCGCACTCCACAAGTATCACAGGAGGATGACATTTTTGTTAGTAATACTGTAGAAGTTGGATCACTTCTTCTTTACCGACGCCAGAGAGGTGACTTCACTATCTGGACTAGATATCAATCCACCAAACTCATAGACCTGGAGCCAGCGGCTTTACTTCCCTTCCGAAGAATGACGTGACCACAGATTTTTTCGCCTCAGAAAAATATCAACGACCTCGGCTGGAATTGAACCCAGGCCAACTGGAATGAGTGGTGGTCACGTTTACCACTCAACCACCAATTGGGACACACATCCTCCCATTGTAGCAATAAGGCCAGTTGTGGGAAATGCAGTGGGAATCATGCGGATGATTCCTGTGGAAGGTTTGTCGAACAGTGCCTCTACTGTGGGGGTAATCCATATGATCTTCCTTCATGTCCCGCGTACAAACAGCGCGAGGAGAATCTTAAGATAGCTACGCAACCGGTCTCTACGAACATCTATACCAACTTGTCCACTGGCGAAGACGGCTTTGCGATATCGCGGAACTCCTCCCCGCACCGAGGCTAATTTTAGAAGACTTTAACTCCCACGATACGGCATGGGGTTACCTTCATGATGATAATCGATTCATGAGCTTTGAACAACTTTAATATGACCATTTTGAACACGAACAAAATGACACGGATTCCTGTCCCTCTAGCGCGTCCGAGTGCCTTAGACCTGTCCCTCTACTCGACATCGCGACGGTTAGATTGCATGTGGAAGGTAGTCTCTGATCCCACGGCAGCGACCATCTGCTAATCGCAATTAATATTACTAACGGTTCAGGGCCACCGAATACAATCAATGTTTCGTATGACCTCACACGAAATATTGATTGGAAGAGCTAGGCGTTCGCGATATCCGGAAAAGTAGAATCGACACAAGAGCTTCCTCCAGAGGAAGAGTACGGGTTCATGGCTGGCTTGATTCTCGGTACCACGATTCAAGCTCATACTAAACGCATACCAGACGCGAACTCTCGTGGGCATCCTCCCAACCCATGGTGGGACAAAGAGTGCTCAGACGTGTACGCGGAGAAGGCCGCCGCGTATAAGACCTTCCGGGACGACGGGCTGCCAGCCAGCTACCGACAGTACGCGGTGGCGGAAACGCGCATGAAGAGTTTGATGAAAGCCAAGAAACGTAGCTACTGGCGCCGGTTCGTCGACAGGTTAACCTGAATAACATCGATGAGGACTCTTTGGGGCACGGCCAGGCGCATAAGAAATCGAAACACTACTAACGGCAGCATGGAATATTCAAACCTTTGGATATTCGATTTTGCCTAGAAGGTTTACCCGGATTCCGCCGCGGCACAGAAGAACTACCGCGACGCGTACTCTCACGACAACGCGAACGAAACGCCTTTTTCGATGGTGCAGTTCTCACTTGCTCGCTTGTTGTGTAACAATAAAGCTCCAGGGCCAGACAGAATCAAATTTAACTTGTTGAAGAATCTGCCAGACTCTGCCGCTTGTTGAACTTATTTAATAAGTTACTTGAGGTTAACATTGTCCCACACGATTCGAGACAAGTGAAGGTGATCGCCATCCAAAACCAGGAAAACCAGCCTCCGACCACAATTTGTATCGACCGATCGCAATGCTGTCCTGTATCCGGAAGTTGTTCGAGAAAATGATCCTATCCCGCCTCGGCAATTGGGTCGAAGCAAATGGCTTACTACAGATACACAATTTGGCTTTCGAAAAGGCAAAGGGACGAACGATTGTCTTGCGTTGCTCTCAACCGAAATTTAAATGCCCTATGCTAGCAAAGAGCAGATGGTATCAGTGATCTTAGATATTAAGGGAGCTATTGATTCAGTTTCGATCAACATTCTTTCAGAGAAGCTGCACCAGAATGGTCTTTCAGCGACTTTAAACCACTTTTTACTAAACATGTTGTCAGAAAAGCACATGCATTTTTCGCATGGTGACTTATCGACATCACGATTTAGCTACATGAGCCTTCCCCAGGGCTCATGTCTAAGCCCCTTGTTATACAATTTCTACGTCAACGACATTGAAGAATGTCTTGACAATTCTTGCACGTTAAGGCAACTTGCAGACGATTGCGTGGTTTCTGTAACGAGACCCAAAGCTGTCGATCTACAAGGACCATTACAGAATACCTTGGACAATTTGTCTGCTTGGGCTATTAAGCTGGGTATCGAATTCTCCACGGAGAAAACTGAGCTAGTTGTATTTTCTAGGAAGCGTTAACCAGCACAACTACTGCTTCTATGAGCTCGTCGCTGTTGTGCTATCTTATGACAAACGCCATTTTGGGGTAAACTGAGTTAGATATGCCACATTACTTGTCTAAACAATCTCTACAAAGTGGCGTTTACAGAATTTCGACTTTCTGCATGGTTACTGAGATATAGCGAGAAATGTGCTGAGAATTTTTTAATTTTTTGCTTCAAATGACTGTGTAGTGCGATTGGCTCAAATTATCTTCATGAATAAGATGTTTTTATATGTTAAACTATCTCAGAAACACAATGGCATAATCATTTATAAAAAAAACAAAAATGCGCGAATTGTGAAATAATGCAATTTAAGTTTTAAACTGGAAATATAGCATATTTGGCAACACTGTAACCAAAAATAACTATTTTTGCTAGATTCCCTGACTTATTTCCTTCAAAATGCATGACTGATCTTTGTAAAATTTGAGTGTTTAACACAGAATAGACAGAAGCATCAATTGCCTTCCTTGAATTTTTTATACCATTTATAAATTTCGAGATATTCAATCTCAAACTTTAAAAATCGTTTTTCTCGAAATGTGCAAAATGGCGTTTGTCATAAGATAGCACAACAGCGACGAGCTATCGCTCAGGTCTTCACCGTAAAATATCTAGGGGTCTGGTTCGACTCGAAAGGTACTTGGAAATGCCATATTCGGTATCTGAAATAGAAATGCCAAGTAAGGATCAATTTTCTTCGTACACGAACCGGAACATGGTGGGCTGCCCTCCCAGGAGACCTTATTAGGTTGTATCAAACAACGATACTGTCGGTAATGGAATACGGATGCTTCTGCTTTCGCTCCGCCGCGAACATACATTTCATCAAACTCGAAAGAATTCAGTATCGTTGTTTGCGTATCGCCTTAGGGTGCACGCAGTCGACCCATACGATGAGTCTCGAAGTGCTGTCGGGCGTTCTCCCGTTGAAAAATCGATTTTGGGAGCTCTCATATCGATTGCTCATTCTCAATCATCACCGGGTTCGATGAACCCGGTGATGATTGAAAATTTCGAAAGGCTTGTTGAGCTCAATTCTCAGACCCGTTTCATGTCCCTGTACTTTGACTACATAGCGCAGAATATTAACCCTTCTTCTTACATTCCCAACCGTGTGCATTTCATAAATACTTCTGAATCTACTGTTTTCTTCGACACATCCATGAAAGACGAGATTAGTGGAATTCCGGACCACATACTCCCACAAGTGGTTCCAAACATTTATTATAATAAATTCCGAGAAGTCGACAATTCTAAGATGTTTTATACTGACGGATCAAACCTCGAAGGGTCCACTGGCTTCGGTATTTTCAATCAAAAATTCACCGCCTCCTACAAACTCAGTGACCCCGCTGCAGTTTACGCCGCAGAACTAGTTGCTATTCAGTATACCCTTGGAGTCATTGATACATTACCCGCAGACTATTACTTCATCGTCTCGAATAGTTTGAGTTTGATTGACGCTATTCGCTCGATGAAACATGGAAAGCACTCCTCGTATTTTTTGGGGAAAATACGGGAGCTACTGAGTGCTTTATCTGACAAATCTTTCTAGATTAACTTGGTATGGGTCCCTTCTCATTGCTCCATTTCAGGCAAGGCGGACTCCTTAGCTAAGGCGGGTGCCCTAGAAGGTGACGTTTTTGAAAGAATTTGCTTCCACAAATTTTTCAGTATTACTCATCAGAGAACCCTCGAAAGTTGGACATCTTCGTGGAGCAATGGTAAACTAGGAAGGTGGCTAATATGGTAAACTAGGAAGGAAGTGATATCCCGACTCAAGACAAACCATTACACGCTGGATGCGCATATCCGGCGTATTGGTCTCGTAGATAGTAGTGTCTGCGTTTGCGGCGACGACTATCACGATATCGAGCACATTGTCTGGGCGTGCACCGAGTAAAGTTCAGCAGGGTCTCGGCTAAAAGTTACCCTGCGGGCCCGAGGAAGACCATCTAACGTACCGGTTTGAGATGTTATGGCAAGCCACGATATGCTCTATAGGTCCCTCATATACACTAGGGTGACAATAAAACGACCATTTTTGAAGTCACTAATCTACACCCCCTAGCGTCGTTCCAAATCATGAAAAAATGACACTGCCCAAATTTGAACGAAATCGGTTAACCCTAACCCCTCCCCCAAAGAGCTTAAAGTTTGTATGGGATTTTTGGCCAAAATGTATGGGGAAACACTCGCAGTTCACAAAATCGCCGCTAGAGGTCGCTGTAAACTTCCGATCACGGACCTAGGAAGGAGTTAAACTTTTGGAGATATGCTGAACAAGTTTGTCGAAGACTGCAAGACAATCCAACCAACCGTTAAAGAGTTATTAACGTTTAAAGTTGGATACTGCTGCTTAACATTCGCAAAGGGCGTACTCCGCTTATCTCATGTATGTGAACCACGAGTGAAGGTGGGACAAAGTTAGGAAAAACTCATATATCTCTGAAACGATGAGAGATAGAAAGCTATGATGTTCCACAAAGTTGTAGAGGAATAAAAGGACTTTTTGGTTTCACTAGAAAGTTTCAGGATTTCTCCGCAAGGTGGCGGTAGTGAGCCAAGCAATTTAAAGGGAATACTCCTATCTGTATAACGGTAAGAGATGGAGCATTTGAATGTTCTACAAAGTTGTAGAGTAGCAAAAAATATTTTCTTTTCTCATTTGAAATATGCAGAATTCTACCACATGCTGGCGCCAGTGATCAAAATTAATTCAAGGTAATACTCCAATCCATACAATGGCAAGAGATAGTGCAATCTAATGTTCTGCGAAGTTATACAGTATTTCAAAGGCTTTCGTGTCTCGTTATTAAAATTGGAATAAGGACGCATAAATACTGTGTGTATGAAGCTTAAGGGGTTACATACCTTTTTTTATTTTTCAAGAAATCGATTTTTTTATTACTTTATCTGAAAGTACAACTCCTTGAGAATATTTTTCCAAATTTTATAGAGATCCGAGAAATAGATCGAAAGTTACAGCGCTTCCAAGCGTCCTTCGTCTACCAAGCGCAGTGGTAATTTTAAACTCGATTATCTCGAAATACCAATAAAAAAAGAATGGTTTTTCCCGTGATCACGATTCCTGAAATACCACTCAACCGATTGTCTTTATTTTTTTTAAATTGATCGTAATTAGTTTTTCTCATACCTTAACAATTCCTTTTTTATGTTTGTTTTGTAGATGAGAATTTTTTAATACAATTTTAAAAGCCTACAACAGCGATTTATTAGGAAAAACTTTCACGAATGCAGGAAAAATGTTGAAATGTAGTCTCCGGTTATTCAACTAGGTCGACTAATAGAAACCGACTAAAATTACAATTATTTTGTTCAAGATGTGTGGTTCGGTGCACGAAATTAGCGGTAACCAATCACGAACTGGTGTTAGTTGGGTGTTGTAAAATCCGTTTTTTCGGCTCGGTGCATGAAGTTAGCAGTAAAGAATCACGAACATGCTACTCTCTATCAGAAATGAAAATAATTTCCTCTGCTAGTAGTAGGTAACGACACAAATTGATTCATCCACCAGCCGTGTACAGTTCACACATATTTTTTTCCCGGTGTTGTACAGCCCTTGGAGAACCCTATACGCTCTAAACAGCTCTACACAAAAAAATTGAAATAAAACTGTAGCGGACCTACATTTAAAATTTCTCATTTCAGTGTTCGGTTGGTGCATCATATTGAAGGCTCTGACCGAGATGAGCTGAAACTTTTCCCCATTTCCAAGTAGTTTTTTTCGAAAGATTTTTCAAAACAGGTTTTCGTTATTAATGCATGTCATACATACCTCAAAATTTTATACAACATTGTTGAACTTATTTTCGACAAATTCCGAAAATTGATTAATTCCATGCAGTATGATATGAAAAGATATGAGCGTTCCAAACCTTACACGACCTTCATTCCGAAATTTTGGAATATTGAATGATAAGTTTTTAGCCACGACAAAAACGGAACAGCACTTCATAGTATAATGGGTTCCGCCGCGGTACAATTTTCGAAAAAGTACACTTTTGTTGGCTTACTTTGGGGTCCTAGAAATAATGTCACTGTTGAGTTACTTAGTACTTTGGAATGGACAGGGCTCCAGAATGTAAATTTAGCAGAAATTTTACCTTTTTGCTAAAATTAAATGATTTAGCCTCACAATATGTTTGGCAAAGTTGCTGTATTGTACAAGCCCTTTATTTTGCTTTAAGCAGAAGCTATTATCGATGAAGTTGTAGAACAACACATTTTAGCCAAATGTGCTGAAAACATGCAAGCTCTAGCTTTTATACTTTCCATTGCCCGACAAATCCAAATGTAAGCTGTAAGGTGTTCCTTAAAAACGGTTTTATTTCTATAAAAAGTTTTCATTTTACACTAAAGTACCCTATGGACAGCGGTACAAGATTATTTTAAGGTGCATAATTTTCTTTAAAGCTCCAACTACCAAAAATTTGTCGTTTGAAAGGTATGAGAACTTTTTATAAAAAAATATAACTTTTTCATATAGCATTATCTTCGATTAGGACACTTAACATTAAATACCGTTGTTGTCATATGATATAGCATGCTTTGTAGTATAGATCGCAAAAAATGGCAAATACAATATTTTTTACGTCTTGCAATATTTACTCATAAAAGAGTTTATTTTTAGTAAAAAGTATGTATAACTTTCTAACGAGAGATGCTAGAGGTTCGGTACATTGAGACAAAATGCTCTCCTTCAAAATATCTGAAAGTTTTTCTTACGTGATCCTTATGAAAAATTAAAACTGCAAAATTATATAAAGAAAATTATTTGTTAAGAAACATTCAATTTTTTGGTAAATTTCTTGTAAAATGGAAAATACACGACATAGAGTTCCAGTGTCTTCGACCAAGTTTTTTAAAATTTTATTTTCTTCAAAGCTCTATCAAGAACCATTTAAAAGTTAATTTTAAAATTAGAACCGTGGGTTCTATTAATCAAAAGATATAAGAACTTATAATATCAAAAATAGAATTTTTGTAATCAACTTTATGAACTTTTAGAAAATAACGCATTCGTTATTTTTTGCTCAATAATAACTCTAGTAATGACCTTAGTTATACTTGAAAAAGAGTTATTATTTGTTTGCCCCAAATGAGTGATATTGTTATTGTTGGCGAAAAAGTGCTCATAACTCATCAGCAAAAATAGTTAGATATAATAGTTGCCATGAAACAGATATAAATAGTTGCCATGAAACAAGTTATTTTCCTTAAAACAATCTTAAAGTTGTCTGTAGACTACTTCACTTTTAAATCAATACCGCAAAAGTCATTTGACTAAAACAGTTTTTCTGATAAACACTAAGAAACACCCTAACCTTCAATTTTAAAATAAAAGTATAAGTTGTAAAATGAAAAGTATGATAGGTAGAGCTCACATGTCTTCAGCAAACTTTTCCAAGATTTGTCGTTCTACAACTTCGTTGAAGGTTATTTGACTCTAGCTGTAATAATTAAAAAGTTATTTTTTTGATCTTGGTACAATTACCCTATCTGTTTTTTTTTTTTAACAAAAAGAAGAAATCCACAAACTACGAAAACTTCTCCAAAGACTTATTAAGGCTAAGTTGTTAAAATTTAGAAAAATCTCAAAATTCCTGCTAAATTTACATTCTGGACCACTGTGGAATGGTAATCCTTATTTCTATGACCTCACATGGACTACAATTCCAAAGTATTGATTTGAATTGTTCAGTTTGGAAGTTTTGTGTGGTATCAGAAAAATTGACCATCGGGTCTTCAAATGGGCGTAGTATCCTTTGCCTACTACCAAAATATCAGTCCTGTTCTCGTATAACCAATATCATATGAATTGGGTTCGCAGCACATGGCACGCCTTGAGGCGACCAACAAGCACCGACGACAACAACATACACTATATTCCTCCGGCGATAGCGAGCAACATGCGAGATGAACCGCATAAAATATTCAGCTGTCGAGGCGATCCACCCACTCTAGAAGATCTGCAAAAGCAAAATTCAAATATCTGGTGATGTGGTGATCTGGTGGGCAGGTAGCGCAATTGGCATACACGCTTTGCTTATTTGCAAAAAAGGAGGATGCTGAATATAATAGAAGCACAGCGCGAATTGGATTGTAGCCTAATTAGGTATTTATCCCAGGCTGACAATATTCTAGCACAATATAGTACACACCTAGAAAAAATCGTGTAAATTTACGTCTCCTGACCCTGACATATACGAGCATCAAAAATGACTTAGTTTTACGTTTGGTTTTAATTTCACATGACGTTGATTTTTGTAAATCGTGTAATTTTACTCAATATATGGCGTTTGCTTTCAATGGCAGTAAGTGTAATTTTGTGTCATTGCGCATGTAAAGTATATGTTTCATGTAAAATTAAACGGAACACGGTAATGTTTCGTCATTTCGAGAATTACAGGTTGTTAAATTGTGTCATGTTTGCAATTACGTCAATGATAAAATTCATAATTTTTTGGTGTGTACTTAAGCCCTGTAGTCCGCGTAAGAAAACAGAATATATTGCGAGCAGCCTATTTCTAAGTTATAAGTGAGGCCAGATTTGATGAAAAAATCACTAATTGGCATTCGAATGACCCTAGTAGTTCTCATCTATCACCAAATTATCAGCCCTGTAATCGTGCAACCAATGTCAGTCTAACTGGATTCACAGCGCATTGTGTACGCTTCTTCTGCGAGAGGTAATAAACGAGCACTGACGCGCGGCACTATACACGACATCTCTGAGACAAGAGCGCTCTTAAAGTTAGTCAACAGTTAGTTAAAAAAATTAAAAATGCTATATAAATGAACGCAACAGGAGAAATATAAATGGGGTTATGAAGAAATTTAAGAATATAGGTTTTATCATAGCATGACAGTCTTAAGAAAACTTTGTAACATGTTATGTATAATAAAAGAATCTCTGCACAAGAAATTCGAAAAAATTGGAAAACATTCAAAAGGTGTATTAAAATATGTTCATACTCTATGCTGTTTGCACCACTAAGCGGCCTAAATTCTATTTTTACAACGAGACACGAAAGCCTTTGAAATACTATATAGCTTCGCCTAACATCAGATTGCACTATCTCTTGCCATTGTATGGATAGGAGTATTACCTTGAATTAATTTTGATCACTGGCGCTACCATGTGATAGAATTCAGCATTATTCAAATGAGAAAAGAAAATATTTTTTGCTACTCTACAACTTTGTAGAACATTCAAATGCTCCATCTCTTACCGTTATACAGATAGGAGTATTCCCTTTAAATTGCTTGGCTCACTACCGCCACCTTGCGGAGAAATCCTGAAACTTTCTAGTGAAACCAAAAAGTCCTTTTATTCCTCTACAACTTTGTGGAACATCATAGCTTTCTATCTCTCATCGTTTCAGAGATATATGAGTTTTTCCTAACTTTGTCCCACC
Organism: Topomyia yanbarensis; assembly: GCF_030247195.1. Classification (NCBI taxonomy): domain Eukaryota; kingdom Metazoa; phylum Arthropoda; class Insecta; order Diptera; family Culicidae; genus Topomyia; species Topomyia yanbarensis. The sequence goes on along the minus strand of NC_080671.1, from coordinate 183,135,910 downwards.
TTCACTCGTGGTTCACATACATGAGATAAGCGGAGTACGCCCTTTGCGAATGTTAAGCAGTAGTATCGAACTTTAAACGTTCATAACTCTTTAACGGTTGGTTCGATTGTCTTGCAGTCTTCGACAAACTTGTTCAGCATATCTTCAAAAGCTTAACTCCTTCCTAGGTCAGTGATCGGAAGTTTACAGCGACCTCTAGTGGCGATTTTGTGAACTGCGAGTGTTTCCCCATACATTTTGGCCGAAAATCCCATACAAACTTTAAGCTCTTTGGGGGAGGGGTTAGAGTTAACTGATTTCGCTCAAATTTGGACAGTGTCATTTTTTCATGATTTGGAACGACGCTAGGGGGTGTAGGTTGCGAAATTTTTTTTCATGTAAATCATTGTCACCCTAATATACACCTTCCTAAAAACCATTCATATACAGATTTAACTGTCCTGTTTATTTTTCTTATCATTCCTTGAAGTGCCCTCTTCCGCCAGTGCCACACACCCACGATGGTTTGACGCGACTCCAAGACGACACAAAATATCTCTGTCGAATGAGCCAACAAACACGGGATCTACAGCAAAAACATGACACCGCAACTCGAAGTTTTTCCGAACCGCATCTGAGCCGTTCTACGAAATCGTCTGGAGGAGCCCCAGCCTATACAAGGAGGACCACCCGGCGTCCCAGTACATAGTTCTTCCTGTTGAAGACCACCCGAGTCTATAACTCTCTGTCCTATTACCACACTCCCCTAAATTCCATAAATAGCCTTCTCTAACAAAGGTTTATCCTATCGTGATTGTTAACACTTAAAAACGGAAATGAATACGAACAAAATCGAATACTTTGGCAGTTTCAGTACTTTACCATAATACCAGGAATACTTCGCTTACTCAAACCCTCATAACTGGCCACCGATGCGTGCAGTGAACAAAACCAGTTGCATTTGATTTCTTATCAAATTCCGTATCTCTTCATATATTAATTATGATAGAAATCTTGAAGCAACCTCTGGTGGTTGCTTTTTGCCCACTATACTGCTCTACAATGTGCAAACACTTTAGCTGTTCACCTGCATCAATGCGAACTAGAGTCTGTTTCCGGAACTGTGGATGAGAGGAAATGAACGTTCCTTGTATCATCTCCGTTACAATTTACTAGCAAATCCATAAGGCCTTTTCTTAATCCTCACGACAGTCCTACAATATTTTGACTTGAATTGTCATCATGCCACTGTGCATCACTAGGATTGGTATGTAGCTAACGATATTTATTTCGAACCGAAGTAGGTAAAATTTTCGGAATTGTGTCCCATCGCAAAATCTTGAGTGAATATAAGACTTTGTGAAAAGTCGAAAATAATACAAATTTAGTTTGTGCTAACGATAATATGGTGCAAGGTGGTTGTACGGTAAAAAGTCTAGTGGAATGGGAAAGGAAAAAAATGGTGAAATTGTGTCATATCTAAAAGGTTATGGTTAAGGCATAATTTAATAACTGAGAAAGTTATGAGAAAATCAGTATTCGGGTTACCCATTTTGTGTGTTCAATTTTGTTGGTCATTATTACTTATGATAAGAGTTGAGATTTGAGAACGTAACAAAACCAAGTTCCAAAGCGACCAACCTACACAAAATGGGAACAGTGATGACACATCGCGATAACTTTGCGCCTTTTTGTATCGTTTCTGCCTCAGACTAATGAACGTGATCGAGCAGTAATCTTCTTCAAATGATAGCGCACGTTTGGCGTGTCATCATGGCTTCATCGACATTCACGTCACTCTACACGTACGCGAAACCGACCGACGAGTAATGTGCCTTATGAGGCAACTCTCTATTGTAGCGAAGAAAAAACAAGATGACCAAAAACCAATCAAGTTCAATGATTAATTACGTTTGCTAAATCACTTATGATCGTGTAGGAGGCTCCGGGTTCAAATTTTTCGGCCAATCATTCTGGGCCGCGGCGCGAATACGCGAAAATCTACGCCACACGTGACGCGGCGCCTTCCCAATTGATCATCAATCAACCATCGAGGCGTCCGAGTTCTGGGAGGGTCCAATGCTCCGAGGATCGGCTAAATTAATAAACATCGACCTCGTCATCATCGTTGGTGGTGTGTGCTGGTTTGCTCTTTCTCACACTAGCCGTGCGCCATTTCTTCAGCTGCTACGAAACCGGTTGATCGGGTGTTGATTTTTTCGGCAAACACTACTACAGGTAACTGTAGCGGTAAGATTTGCATGACCTTCCTGTGAGAGCTCCGGATTCAGATGATTGGGTGGAGTATTTTTGGTTCAATGATGTCATAAAGCCCAGAAAAAATGGGTGAAGCTTAACTCGGTATCGTCGATATATGTTTGCACTTCGCAGAGAAAGGGTCATCAAACTCGTTCTTTCGGGTGGTGGTTCGTTCTGACTTGATTCATTAGTCTAGAGATTTATGAGGCAGTTTATGCACCTTTTTTCTGGTGATATGTACTGTTAAGAGTATTGAACTGAAGGCCAATATCGGGAGTCTGTTTTTTCAGTACGGTAGAAATAATATAGAGAAAAACAAAGTTATCGTCATCGTTCGGGTTATTTTTGGTCTTACTTACGTATAGTGGCGATTATGCAGTGGACTGTCGAAGAACTCACCTGCAAATAAAATAAATAAATCTGCATTAAACTTACTATTTTCTAATGCGTTACAAAGTAACGTTGTCCAGTAAGTCCAGCCTAAAAATGAGCAGGAATTCTGGCCGGTTCTAGCTAGTTTCAGGCTTCAGTGACACAACCGATTCTAATTAGAATCGGTTGCATCACTGTAGCAGGAATAGGAATTAGAACCAACCAGAACTCCGGCTCATTTTCTCGTTGAACGTTATTAGGTACTTTAGAACCTAAGATTGCTATTATGGAACCCTTAATTGTGTGTAATTGAATTTTAGAACCTATGATGGGTATTTTAGAACCTATGATTCACCGTGAAAAAGAAAAAGTAAAAGAAAAGTGAAAAAGATTGCTACATTTACAAAATTTTCTTTGTTGGAATGTAATGTTAATGCTGGATTTATTTTTGTATTTCGACTTCGTCTCATCAGGATCACATATTAACTTACTGATAGGACTAAGCCAGTGTCTGATTGACGCTAGATCGAAAAACGAAAACACTATTCGTTTTTTTGAGCATTGGCTTGCTAAGTTAAATCAAATTTTGACTAGCGTAAACCGAGGTGACATTGATCACTTTTCGATGTAATCATTGCATATTTTTAGATGCAACACATTTTTGAAGAACAAGATTGGATGCTGTGTTGCGTTTCGGCTTCGCCTCATCAGAAACCAACACTAACTTATTGTCGGAATAGATTAGCGCCGACTGGTTTTTACCAACAAATTTTCACCCTAGCGAGAAATTTTACAGAACTTCTGCTCGAACGGGACATCATGTTTGATCAGTCGTTCGATTGAAACACAAAGTGTGTTTTAGTTTTAAGGGATTTGCGTCAAGCCGGCGCTAATCTATTCCGACAATAAGTTAGTGTTGGTTTCTGATGAGGCAAAGCCGAAACGCAACACAGTATGAAATAAGGATTTGTGCCCTCCTGTACAAAGACTGGTTTTTTACCAACAAAATTTCAACTGCTAAATTTGTTTTATTTTAGTGATTTGTAAATTAACAAAGAGTTTCCCATTTTAACACGGTGGAGTTTTGAATATAGAAAAAAATATTGCGAATTTGACCTTGCAATATATGAAAATAATTGTGAACTAGTTTAATAAAAAAACATATTTTCGAAAAACTTACATGGAATTTGTTACTCTTGCTAAAATTAAAGAAGCTTCGCATAGTTTTTAAGAATATTTTATTGCAGCTATCTTAAAACTAGGAATCGAGTTTGATATACAAAAGGGGGGACATAAGTTTTTTTTACGAATAATTTTACAGCTATCTTAAAACTAGGAATGCAGTTTGATATACAAGGTGGGAAATAATGTTTTTATGACAAAAGTACAGTATCTAAAAACTAGGAATACAGAATGCAATTGTGGCTTATCTCTAACATCGGTGTTGCAGTAGTTATATCAGGGACTGAAGAGAATAAGCGGTTATGGGGACAGGTAAAAAGACAAAACTTGCCACTAAAAGGCAGACGGGAGATTAGCGATATGACTTAGAGTCTAAGGCTACCCAGATGTCAAGACCAGGGTTGGTGGGTGGGAGTCATCGGACCTACGGAGAATCGGGTCGCTGCCGCTTCAAATTGCGTGGTAAGGGTGACGACGGTCATATAATGGCACTTTGGTGCTGATCGGCTCCACAAGCCAGGACAGGGAACTTTTAAAAACGAGGGATAAAAGAGAGGTACTAAATTGGGATATTCTTGTTTGGAACAACGTGCTCGATGTCGTGATAGCCTTCGTCGCAAGCGCACAGACTACTCTTCGCAAGTCCAGTATGCAGCAAATGCGCATCCAAGGTGCAGTGGTTGGACATAAGCCGGGGCATTACACGAATGAAATCCTGACTCACATCCATTCCCCTGAACCAAGGCTTCGTTGATATTTTTGGGATAATGGAATGTAGCCAGCGTCCAAGTTCTCCATTGCTCCACGAGGTTTGCCAACTGTTGAGTGTCCTCTGACGACAAATACTAAACATTCGTTGAAGCAGACTGGTCTTTCGTATATGTCACCTTCTAATGCGCCCCCACCTTTGCTAAGGAGTCGGCCTTTTCGTTGCCCGAGATAGAGCAATGAGAGGGGACTCAAACAAAGGTAATCTGGTAAGATTTTTCAGATAACGTACATAAGGACTTCCGTGTCTTCCCCAGAAAACACGGGAATTGCTTTTTGGGTTTCATCGCACGAAGAGTCTCGATAGAGCTGAGGCTGTCCGAAATGATAAAGTAGTGAACTGTGACCAGATTGTCGATGATCCCTAGGGTGTACTGAATAACAGCTAACTCTGAAACGTAAACTGAAGCGGCATCATTGAGCTTGAATGAAGCGTATTATTGAAGATACCGAAGCCAGTGGACCCATCGAGATTTGATCCGTCAGTGTAGAACATTTTGTCACAGTCGACTTCTCGAAATTTACTATGATACTTGATTTGAAACGTTTTCATATTTTTGTAAGACTTCGGTTTCCATAGGATTCACAACGTTGAGATTAAAATTATGGACGCTCTTTTTGAGCTTTTTCTTCGTTTGTAAGAAGTATGTGGTCACCTTCCTTCAAAGCTGGAATTGGTTTCTGAGGTTTCTTAAGAACCTTAGAAAGTTTCCAAAAAGGTTTAGAATTTGGCTTGATTTGTTCAACCTCTTTCGCGAAATTTTCATTTCTTAAGAGTGTGAATCTATGCTTAATTTCTTTTTGTAGATCCTGATAGATACATTTCATAGCAGGATCACGAGAACGTTGATATTGACGTCTTCGAACATTCTTCAAGCGAATCAGAAGTTGAAGATCGTCGTCAATAATAGGAGTATTAAATTTTTTCTGTGTTGTTGGTACTGATAAATTTCTAGCATCAACTATAGATATACTTAAATTTTGTAACGCCGTATCAATGTTAGTTTTATTTTGTAAATCAAGGTCATGATTAAAATTATTCTCAATATACGTTTTGTACCGTTCCCAATTCGCTTTGTGATAATTGAACACTGAGCTAATGGGATTGGAAACAGCTTCTTGAGAAAGCAAAAAAGTTACTGGAAGATGATCAGAATCAAAGTCAGCATGTGTAATCAAATTGCTACAAATGTGACTTTGATCTGTCAAAACCATATCAATTGTTGATGGATTCTTTACAGACGAATAGCACGTAGGACCATTCGGGAACAAAATTGAATAATAACCAGCAGAGCAATCATTAAAAAGTAGTTGGAATTGCTTTGACCATTATTCCAGGCTCGGTGTTTGGCGTTAAAATCACCGATTATGAAGAATTTCGACCGATTTCTTGTAAGTTTTTGTAAGTCTCCTTTCAAGAAATTAATTTACTCGCCATTGAAATGAAAAGACAAATAGGCTACAGCAATAAACATGATACCAAGATCAGTTTCAACTTCGATTCCCACACTCTCGATCACCTTGGTATCAAGAGATGGCGTAACGGAATGTTTGATCCTGCGATTAACCGTTATTGCGATTCCTCCGCCGGATCCAACAATTCTATCACATCAATGAATAACAAAATTAGAGTTACTCTTCAATTTAATATTTGGTTTTAAAAAAGTTTCGGTCACAACGGCTATATGCACATTTTGTATCCTCAAGAAGTTGAAAAATTCGTCTTCGCACGTTTTTAATGAACGAGCATTCCAATTTAATAAATTTAAATGATTATTTAAAGTCATTGTTAAACTTTAATTTCTTTACAATTTTGTTAGCAAATTCCCACCCCGCTTGAAAGGCTTCAAACATGGCGGTAATATTTAACATAGCGATCATCATAGGTAACATAGAGTCTTGCAAGTATTTTAATTTTTTTCCGTTACGCTACCTAGATCCATTGGAATAAAGAAAGCGTTGGGTGCAAACGAGTTTGTAGGCGTGGTAACGGTAGCCGTTATTTTAGCATTGTTACCTGCCACTGAAGCATAAGATGACACACCATTGTAGGATGGTGTGACGGAGGTAGAAGAAGTTGTTAATCTATTTTGAATCGGATTAACACGTTTAGACGTGTTTTCTTGAAGTGTACCTGAAGAAACAGGTACATTTTTTCTTGTTGTTTTTGTTGTCTAGAACGAGAATTTATAATTCGATTTATGATTTTCGCTACAATAAGCGCATTTGAAACTTTTTGTGGTTTTTTTTTCACCGGACGGATTTATCACCACCGATCATACATTTGGAATCCAAATGACAATTTTTTGTGCCGTGCCCATTAAATAAAGCTCCTGGATAATTCCAGAGCGCACTGGTGTGTTCTCGCCGCTAGCCTTTGTCTTCATAAGAATAACTTGTGAAGGAGAAAAGCCAAGTAAATTTTTCAATTCGTTGGATATTTCATCCAAACTTTGACCTTGTGTAGCCCTTTCAAGGTAGCCTTGCATGGTCTATCTGTCTTGAAATCATATGAATAAAATTTATATAACTTCTCCGTAAGATACTGGAGTAGTCGTTTGTGGCCAATCAATTCCTCCGCTGTAACTCGACATTCTCGGCCAATCTGAAAAGAGACTGTCACGTCCGGAAGGAACGTCGAAAGCTCAGTTCGAAAGGCCTTGAAGTCGGAGATCATCACTGTTATCGGCGGAGGTGATTGCTTTTTCTTCTCATTGGTATTGTTCACAATGCGAGGAAATTTACAAATTTCGTTATCTTCACACTCGGATAAAACATCGAATCAGTTGCTGCAATCAATTGAATTTTCGGGTGGAGAAGACACCCTTTTCCGTTTAGTTTTAATTTTTGGCACACGGCCTTTCTGGGAGGACCTAGACATGTTGGAAGAATTAAATATTTCTTTAGGTTGAATTGCTCTTGGAAAATGTTTTAGTCTTGAAAAAGACTGATTGAGTAGAAAAAGTAGGTAGTCTTGAGAAAGACTGTTGCTGTTGAAAAACTCTAGGTAAACCAGGAGCTATCAAGTTTTGGGACCGGTGTAGAGTATTAGGTAGAGCCAACATCATCATAGTACTGTCCTTAAACTGAGCTAGTTTATTCACATTATTGTTTCAATTTAGTCATCACACGAAGCTAATGTAAGTTGTTCCATTTCCAAGAAACAGGTCAACAAGCAAAATCGTACAACTCATCGATGGTTTGAATGTTAACGATTGAACCAATTTATGCATTTTATCTACAGGCAGACAAATCTTCCCACCCGCAGTTTAAATGCCATTGCTACAGCTTCGACGCTTGGTCCATGTTCTACTTTAACCCACTGACCACTCACGACTAGAGCAGCTTTCCGCCCCTGCTGGGAGGAACCTTATGGGAATCGTAAGCACGTCGTTCCGTTAACTTTTTTCTTGTTGAGATGTTTCGCGCCGTCCCAGCGAAACGATCGATAAGTTTTGCTGTCACCAATTGTCATTTGATAATTTAGGAAAGAGTAGACTTCCTGTTCACGAGACCTAATGTAATCACACCAGTACTACAATGTAAAAACTTGCTTGCTTAACATGTTCTAGGAAAGTTAATTTCTTTTAATTAATAGAAGTAATCAACAAAGGAAAAATCCTCGCTCCAACCAACCGACGGGACACCGTTATTCCCGCTTGTCCAGCCCTAGGACACGCACTAAATACCATCCTTTGCTTCCTGGGCAGAACGGCCTGTCCGACTGGTTGATAAATAACAGTATCTTTAGCGGAATTCCTGAGCTCGGCAAAAAAGACAGAAACTCACGCAGCAAGATTCAAACTAGATCGACTCACGGGTTGCTGGGTAAGGAACAAGTCGCTTGATTGCACTACTTTCGAGAACGAGTTCATGCTTTTGTACGTACCTAGCATACGGGGTGGGGAGAGGGGGCGGATACACAGGAACTAGCTTTTCCCTCCGAGTCATGCAACATTTAGATTACTCGTCTTTTACAATCGAGGAAATATGAATGCTAATCTTGTTTTCTTCTCTCGAACAGTACGATACGACAGTATCTAAGACCGACCTTCTCCCCTGTTTCCCCCTACTCGTACCGTAGTCACCAACTGCAACAAAACAACGCAGACCTGTTTCGAAAGAGCAACTCAATTTTCAGACCTCATTTCTCTGCCATGTTTCTGTGCGAAAGAGGTCGGGAAAATATCAAAGTTGAGGCTGCAGTTCCCTGGAGTGGGTGCGAGCAGGCCGTTCGAGTTGGTGAGACGCAAACGCAACATAGATGTGCAATTTGCGCTATTGATGCTAGGAAAGTGAGGGGCAAAACATAACTCGATAATGGCTAAAGGATATGAGAAGGTCGTTCATTTACTCGCTGGCGCAATTGCGCCTTTCTTTCTTCCGTCGTCTTCTCCTGTCCGGTTGCGTTCCTTCGCGTCTAGCATAATCGAGTCTTGATTCAAGGCACGGACAACGGATAGCCGCGGCGATTATCTACAAGTTTTCGTACGGTCGTCTATCCTGTTATCCCATCCATCCTTCACCGAGCGAGAATCGGGATCTGCAAGGGACGATCATGCTCATGTTTAATGCATACCCAAACATATGTTTATTCATATTGGATCGGCATAATCTCGGCTGTTTTTCACTCCTTGCGCCGGGTTTTTATCGGAACCGTTCGCAGATTGATGGTATGCGGGATTTGTTTTCAGTCTCGGCTATGTTTAGGAAATTTTTAAATTAACGAAAATAATAGTGGAACCGTTGAATTTCACGTTAATTTCATCGTCAACGCACTTCGTTGAATTCAACGTTAGCGTTATCAGAAATTTATATTTGAAGCACTGTTTTCGTCTAGCATGGTTGCTCGGAAATTATTTGAAGTACTGTTTTCGTCGGGGAAATTATTTAGTATTTTCACATGAAGCTTAATTTGATGTTTAGTAATATTTCTGTAAGTATATTTTTAATTTTATTTTAAGTACAGATTCTGAAATAAGTTTTTGGAGCATTCTTAACGTAAACATAGACCTAGTGGAACAAATTTAATTCGCGTACTCTCGGTGGTCAGTATATGTCGCCTATTTTCAAGTTTACATGAAATGAAAATTGATCATGCAATCGTTCCGCACTTGAGTAGAAGGTTGCATCGTATTAATGAAAATATACAGTAGTAGTAGAGTCGCCTAAGAACTACTCGCCGCCGCTGGGCACCATTGAACCGAGGGGTAAAATTTCGCGCGATGTTCCCTGCGAAATTCCGCGTGCAAAAATCCGTGCGAAATTCTGCGTGCAATTCCGTCCATAATTCCGGAATTTCGCATGGATTTTGGCGCGGAGTTTCTCATTGATTTTCGCACATAATTTTCGCATACGCGGAATTTCGCACGAAATTTTGCACGGAATTTCGAATGGGATTTCGCGCGGATTGTTACGTGGAATTTTGCACGGATTTTCGCGAGGCATTTCGCATGGAATTTTTGAATTTTGCGAAATTGTTCACCAAATTACGCACTGAGCTTGGTTCGGAATTTCGCACGAAATTCAGCACGGAGGGATACCGCACGGAATTTTGCGTCGTGTAACTCCGTGCAAAATTCCGAAAGTTCGTGCGAAATTCCGGGTGAAATTCAAAGCAAAATTCGTTGCGGAATTCCTCGTGAAATTCCGTGCAAAATCCCGCGCGAAGCTCCTCGTGAAATTCCGTGCAAAATTCTGTGCGAAATTCCGAGAGAAATTTCATGCGAAATTCTTCGTGTAATTCCTTGCAAAATTCCATGCGAAATTTTACGGAGAAATTCTGTGCGCAATTCCGTCCGAAATTCTGTGCGAAATTCCACGCGAAAACTACGTGAAATTCTGTGCAAAATTCTGCATGCGAAATTCCCCGTGAAGTTTCGCGTGTGATTTTTTGCAAAATTTCGAAATTCCTTGCAAAACTCCGGGCGAAAATCCGTGTGAAATTCCGAGTGTAATTCCGTGCAAAATTCCGGATTTTTGTAAGGAACCACTCGCGAAATTTTGCATGGATTATCGAGCGTAGCTTCGCACGGGTTTTCGCACATAATTGTCGCATACGCGGAATTACGCACGGAATTTTGCAAGAAGTTTCGCACGGATTTTCACCCGTTATTTCGTGCTGAACTTCGCACGGAATTTCTCACAGAATTTCTCCACAATTTTGTGCGAAATTCTGCGTGAAATGCCGTATAGTATTTAGCGCGAAATTCCGTTCGAAATTATCTGTGAAATTCCGTGCGAGCTCCGAGCGAAATTTCTTACGAAATTCTGTGCGAAATTCCGTGTGAAATTCCTTTCGTATTTCCGCGTGAAATTCCGTGTGAAATTCCTTGTTAAATTCTCTGTGAAATTTCACGTGAAATTCCGTTCGACAATCCGTGAAAATTCCGAGCGAAGTTCCGCGCGAAATTCCGCGTGAAATTCCATGTGAAATTCGGTGCGAAACTCCGAGCGAAATTCAGTGCGAAATTTCGTGCCAAATTCCTTGCGAAATTCCGTACAAAATTTCGATCGAATTTTCGTGCGAAATTCCGTTCGAAATTCTACATGAAATTCCGTGCAAAATTACATGTGAAATTGCACGTGAAATTCCATGAGACATTCCATGCAAAATTTTGCGTGAAATTCCGAGTGCGAAATTCCGCGTGAAATTCCGTGCGAAATACTGTGCGAAACTCAGTGAAATTCCGTGCGAAAATCTTTTTGAAATTCCATGTGAAATTCCTTGCTAAATTTTGTGTGAAATTGCACGTGAAAAATTAGATGTGAAGTTCCTTGTTAAATTTTGTGAAATTCCGCGCAAAATTCCGTGCCAGATTCCTTGCGAAATTCCGTGCAAAATTTCAAGCGAATTTTCGTGCGAAGTTCCGTTCGAAATTCTACGTGAAATTCCGTGAAAAATTTCATGTGAAATTGCACGTGAAATTCCATGAGACATTCCGTGCAAAATTTTGCGTGAAATTTCGAGTGCGAAATTCCGCGTGAAATTCCGTGCGAAATACTGTGCGAAACTCAGTGAAATTCTATGCGAAATTCCGTGCGAAAATCTTTGTGAAATTCCATGTGAAATTCCTTGCTAAATTTTGTATGAAATTTCACGTGAAATTCCGTGCGAAATTCCATGCGAAATTCCGAGCGAAATCCTGCGCGAAATTCCTTGCAAAATTGCGCGCGAATTTCCGTGCGAAATTCCGCACGAAGTTCCGTTCGAAATTCTACGGGAAATTCCGTGCAAAACTCCGTATGAAATTCCGTGCTAAATTTAGTGCAAAATTACGCGTGAAATTCCGAAATTCCGCGCAAAATTTTGTGTAAAATTTCGTGTGAAATTCATTGCTAAATTCCGCGTGAAATTCCGCCAGAAATTCCGTTCGAAATTCCGCGTGAAATTCTGTTCGAAATTCCGTACGCAACTATTTGCCAAATTCCGTGCGAACTTCAAGCGAAATTCCTTGCGAAATTCTATGTGAAATTCTGTGCGAAATCCCATGTGAAATTCCTTGATAAATTTTGTGTGAAATTGCTCGTGAAATTCCGTGCGACATTCCATGCGAAATTCCGCGCGAAATTCCGAGCGAAATTCAGTGCGAAATTTCATGTGAAATCCTGTGCGAAAGTCCGTGCGAAATTCCATTTGAAATTCCCTGTTAAATTCTGTGTGAAATTGCACTAAAATTCCGTGCGACGTTCCGTGCGCAATTCCGAGTGAAGTTCCGCGCGAAATTCCGCGTGAAATTCCATGTGTAATGTTGCACGAAATTCTCTTGCGAAATTTCGCGCGAAATTCTTTGGCAAATTCTGTGCGAAATTCCGAGCGAAATTAGATGTGAAGTTCCTTGCTAAATTTTGTGTGAAATTTCTCGTGAAATTCCGTGCGAAATACCGAGCGAAACTCAGTGAGAAATTCCGTGCGAAGTTCTGCGTGAAATTCCGAAATTCAGTACAAAATTCCGTTCGAAATTCTACGTGAAATTTCGTGTAAAATTCCGTGCGAAATTTCGTGCAATATTCCGATATTCCGTGTGAAATTCCGCGAGGAAATTTAAGTAAAATTCCGTGTGAAATTCAATTCCGTGTGAGATTGCACGTGAAATCCCGTGCGAAATTCGGCGTTAAAATAATTTCTGAATTCCGTGTGAAATTCCGTGTGAAATTCCGTTTGTACTATTATGAAGAAATAAATCAAAAATACCATGAATACACATCTACTAGATAGTGTAAGGGTAGGCAGCATTTTATAAGTGAAAGGTGAAATCAACGCAAAAGTTTTCGATAACATTAACGTTACGTTCATCGAAGTGCGTTGACGATAAACAATAAAATTAACACCAAAATCGAGAATATCAAATGGAATATTTTTATACAACAAATAAACATTACACCTTCGGAGGAAAATAAACATCGTCACCCGTACCCGATCAGAAATACATAACAAAAAAATTCAAAACTATATCTCGCGCTGTTACTTGTTATAAATTTCTGTTATTTTAACTACTAACGAGAGCTTATTTATAACACAAAATGCTACGAAAATTGCACTGTTAAAATCTTGTTATTTCATTCTGATAGGGTATCCATGCAATAAATTGTCTGTACGCTATAACAAGAATAATCAGAACTTGTCTTAAGAAATAAAGAAATCATAATTGATTGATGCTAATCGTCGACAGGTTTTCAGTAGTGCTCTTGCGTGGCTTTTCTTTTGTCGGTTGTCACGGTAAAGATGGACAAGTCTGTCTATGCCAAGACACATGCTGGAGAACTCGGGTGCCTAAGCTCGACCCTCATCAGCAGAAGACAAAAGTCCGTACGTTACTAAGGCTGTTCTAATGATCCTGCCACTTCTATTTTTCCGATCTGTTAACTTCACATCCTTGCTCTCATTTGAGTACTGTGGCTCTAATTTTCATAACTTTCCCTACCCAGTAATCTCTAGCTAATTGAATGTCGTTAAAATGTAAAAAATGAAATAGAGAAACACCATTCGCTCTAGTCTACTTCAAAACTTCACCAGCCTCAACCAAACTCAAATTTAGGTCATTCGCTGTACCCTTGCGCTGTTAGCAAACTGGATCCGGTGTACCTACTAGCTACTGCCGAGTGGTGTGGGATGCCGCTGTGCCCTCCAAGGATGATTGGTGGTTTTGCATCCAAGAAATTGGCTCCACTTAGCCCAACTGCAAACGTACGAGCATAGCACGAAGTTTCATCTTTCACCACATCGGCGGCGGCGGCGGCTGAACCAACCGTCGTTTTTTTTTTGCCTGAGAAATTTTCAACCAAGTCTTCTCCCTGGTGTATGCACTAAACGCTGATGACTAGCTGAGTCAAACGACACGAGCAAAACGATCTGTCGGTGAAGGTGGCACAGTTCCGCACATCCCGTTCCGATGAAGATGATTAGGTATTGCGAATGTGCTGTGAGGGTCGCGGTCGGTCGGACTCAATTCGCAAACGACGTGACGCGACGCCCCGAGCGACCTATTAAGCCCTATTTACGTTCTATCGAGCAGAGCAGAGCTAGCGGTGCCATCGGTGGGGTTTGACTGACTGCATTTCACAGACAGGTTAGGATTATGAAGTAGGTAATTCCAGTTTCTAGCGCGGGATTGCTTCCTGGTCTGCGAGCATCAATCGATCATGATCTTGAACCTCACCAATCAGCAGATTCAATCGATCATTAGGCCGAGCCGAGAACTGGTATACGGGGAGATATAGGAATGAAGGCCGACGAGAAAGCAGAAACTTGAAACTAGGGAATCTCAGTTTCTAGTGATCAACATTTAAAGAGCTGGGATCTATTTCGGGACCATTCTCTGCCGTCTCTCCACTTCCGCTGAATTGAGGGAAACGTTTGGCGCAAGCCATTATCCATCGCTCTTCACACACACACACATACATACAAACACTCGTTGTGTTGAGAGGCTGATGTTTACTGGCAGTTCAAGCCGCTGCCATCAGTCCGAGCCTCGAGGATGATGCGAAGCAAATTCTAAAATAGTATAAATTTCATTAACATAACTGTAAAACAAAGCTGAGCTATAGTGTTGTTGTTGTTGTTGTTCTTCGATGTTTCTCTGCATACAATGGAATTGATGGCCAAACCCTAGCAAGGGAAAGAAGTTACTTTGTTTCATTGCCAATTTAAGTGTTCATGAAGCGACGCGACGATACGAATTGACGGAACTTGAAACGGTTTCGTTTTTTGGCGAATAAAATTGGAGGTCGAATTGTTTAAGCGAGAAACTTTGGTAAATGCTTCTTCTGCCTTGGAAAGGAAACCGACAGGCTTGGATGAAGGAAGCTGAAAGTGTACTAAATGGTATGGGGAAATTGGTGCGATCTAGGCCGTCGAGAGTCGCGTCGGGCCCCTAGGGTGGTAATCCTGACGGGCCCTTTTAAACCTATTTGAATCACTGATGAAAAAATTTAAAAAAAAAAGTTTTGTTTGCTTGTTTAGGTGATTGTAACAAAAAATCCCGAACAATTCGGTTTTTGTGAGATGCCGTTTTTAAAATATATTGTTGTATTCTAGCCAAGACACACGACGTGTTGACAGACAGCATATTGGTTAAAGCAACACAAATCAGTAATTTTCAACAATATTTATATTTCATATGAAAAATTCATATCAATTCTGACTTTTCTGTCAAGCACTGATGCTGTAGCTTTGCTGTTGTTTGATGTGGCGAAGTTTGGAAATGAAGTAATTTAACATTAACCCTTTCATGTCCAACATGTTTCTAGTGCATGTAGGGCTTCAAAACTATTTTTCCTTGAAAACGGTGAGATCAAGAAACACGAAAAATCTATTGTCAAAAAGATAGATGCTTCCCTTGCAGTGCTAGAAGCTGCTCAATTTTTACCTTCCAATGGTCAATACAATTTTTCATGTATATTTACAATAGCTCAATTACATGGAAAACGTAGCCAAATACAGTCTAAATAAATAAGTTTTATCCGTTTTCAATAATATTGCACCATAACGAAGATATATGAAAAAATCATTTTCCGTTGTCAACGTAAACTGTCCCTGGCAGCACTGCTCCATCGGAATCGAGTCAGACTAATTGCAATAACTTCGCTTCTAGAACTGATCCTTATAACTGTTATTACTCAAATGAAAGGCAATAGTCACATTCATTAGCCTTACTTGTTTTTGTGAGCAAATCTTGCCTCAATCAAAAGTTATAGCTGTGTAAAAACGTTGTTGTCCACAAACAACATGGGCATGAATGGGTTATACATGCACTTCATGAAGGCCGACAAAAGTGGTCGTGGTAATTTATTAGAAATAGTAATTTGTATCGAAGTCCGGAGCTCATTACCTTCATATTAGAATATATTACCATATATTTGGAGGTAAGTCATATTCCATATAATACACTTAGAGCGTAATTTTTTTTCTATTCAAGATAATTGCTCTCTGGACTCCCTAGAAATGGGTGGCATGTTTCTTTTCGCTCGGGTGCTGTCAGTTCAATCGAAGATGGTGTCAAAACAGCAAGCACTCCGCGAGCGTGTTGTACGGTTTTACGAAACGCATGGTCATTATGGAAAAAAGTTTACGGTAGACCACTTTTAAGACGATAACGTGCCCGTTAGTACAGTTTAACGGATCCTGGTATCCCTGAGCGTGGAGCGGAAGGCCTTTAGCGACCGGCGAAGATAATTGACGAAGAAGAAAGAAGCGTTGAAAAAGCAATTCGACGACAAGGACGGAACGAGTTTTCGTGATGCCAATCGAAAATATCACTGTTCCCATACCTTGATTCACCGAACCGTCAGGATGAAGGACATCATCTGAAGACTCGGTCCCCCGAGTACACGGACGAGCAGATAGCAGTGATAGAAATCACAGTGCCGGTGGATGACGAAGAACTACCGCGAGTTGTCATTCGTGCTGGACGACGAAAGTTACTTTCCGCTCTCGAAGACCCACATTCCAAGGAATGACAGCTACTACTCCAACGACAAGTTGGCCAGACTCCCCGAAGTAAAATATAAGTTTAAACATAAATTTGAAAAAAAAGTTATGATGTACATCGCCTTATCGGACAGAGGAATTTCAAAGCCGTGGTTCAAGCCGAGCGGTCTGGCCATCAATCCACAAGTGTACCAGGAGAGTATGTTGAGAAAATTCTTCTGCTTTTTTTAAAGGAGCATCATGCAGATGGGAAGTACGTCTTCTGTTCTGGACCGACAAGATGCCTTCCCATTACGCCAAGAAGACGCTGGAGTATCTTAAGCGGAAAAAGATACCGTACGTGCCGAAAGAAAGGAACCCGACCAACTTACCCCAGTGCCGTCCCATTGTGGATTTTTTCGGCTCCCTCAGTGCCCTAGTGTACAAAAATAATTAGCGGGCCAAGAATACGAAGCAGTTGATCACCAGGGTCCGGAATTGTATCCGAAAGATGGGCGTCAGTGCCGTTCAGCACTCTTGTGAGATCATCGCGACTAAGTTGCGTCGTACGGCTGACCAGGGCCCCTTTTCAAATATTTTTACGTTTTTTTTTGAAAAATAAATATTATGTTTTTAATGAAAAATACTGAATTCGTTAAAAAAGTTTTTAACTACATGACTGAATAAATTCTCATTTTTTATTGAACACCCGTTATAAATTTATAAACGCTTGTGAGTGAAATAGAATATAAATCATAACATCTTTTCTAAATAATTAAAATTTCTGTATGTGAGTGCATGCAGAATGATGCCCCTATTTTAATTTTGACGGTTGCGCTTCAATTATCAAAATATCTATCAAGAATATAACATACGCTGCTCTATCATATAGGCTGAAATGGATAGAATGCAAAGAGGGCTCAGAGGTCCCAGGGACAAGCTTAGCGTAAACGCGAATTCGTCTCTACTCCATTGGAGCTGCTGTGTATTTTAATTCCTATAACGGGAATTCATTGTCAGCACCCGCACCGTGCCATCAGCCACCGAACAACGGTCGCTTAAAGACGGGCGAAGAAAACCCATCCATCCATCGATCCCACCCGCCGCACCCGTGCCATTGCGTTAAAGGTTCAGCTCTGCGCCACTTTCGGTGTAATCTGGTTAGTAGGGGAGTACCCCGTCTAGACCTGGTTAGTACGATTGGTTACGGGCGGGGAAAACGTAGGAAGAAGTGAGGTAAGGTAAAGTGGCAGTACTATTGTTTGCCTCAGCCAACTTTGGAGTGGTAGAAATTATCTCGCGTAGATTGACTTAATTAGACTTTATTTGGGTCGGCTTTCCGCCGACTTTCTTTACCTCTTATATCAAGAGGGGACTCTTCGGTGAAGGCCATCCTGAGCTGATGACGGGCTATTGTAGTTGCCATGGTAAATTATAAAGTTTATGGGGCAGTTTTTACGTTCGCATATTTACACTCGATCGGTGATGATATCGATCACATTTCGATCCAACAATGTTTCCCATCACAAGGTTGAGGTCAAGTGAAGGACTATTAACGCAGAGTGGGGAGGGGTAACCTTAATTGTAGCTATAACTCAGAATCAGGCCGCTGCCATAGCTATCAGTGGTATCAGGGGCGGCCTATCGACAGCAGCTACAACAACGTTTATTCATAATGGGAGGAACGGGACTGATGTGGAAGCAAAAAGTTAATAAACGGATACATTATTCCAATCGAGTTGTTTGCCATTCGGAAAAAGTGTAACAACGCTGTACCGGATTGTGCAGAATGTTTCACTATAATGAGCAGAACAGCAAAAAACAATCACGCTGATTGGGTTGTGGTTTTCAAGGTTGCTATCCCTTGTGTTTTGCGTGTGTTTTTTTTTTTGGCGAATAAGACATCATCAGTATAGCGGGTAAACTATGCCAGGGCAATTAGTAATTATGAGTTCAATTGATGCAGAAGTGGATCGTAAGGTAACTGTTTCCGATTTTATAGGTTTTGTTTAAACGCCTGTTGGGAGCACATTCAGGTTGAAGATCTTCTTTCTCTTGAAGCTCCATAGATTGATGCGGGCTACTGAATGTCAGCAATGAATAAAAATTTGTGTCAATAATCAGACTTTTTTTTGGCTTCTGGTCACAAATAGCATATAGTACTTGCACGAATTGAACCAGACCTAGATCACAATACTGATTATTTTAAGCTAAGTCGTCTTCAAAAATTTGACATCTACTAAGAAGGTACGAGGAATATTTTTGTTGTCAAGTTTGGAGGAATTTGGTAAGAGTTAAATTATCTTTCAGGACGGCTGCTTGGCTGCATATAGCGTCGTTAGTGGTCGTTTCAACCGATTAAGAAATACACTATGGATCACCTGTTCCAGTGGTAAACCCAATTCCATAGTGTTATGCAACCTGTGTTTTGAATAAATTATTGAGGGGGTTTAGAATATTATTAATGGTGAACGGAGCCTGGGAACTCCCCAGCATGCTGCCTTAAGTATCGGACCGCTCGCTCCACATACGGATTTTTCGTCAACGATCGAAGTAATTTCGACGTGTATAGACAAAATTGCCCAGAGGTCTGCGGTATTCGGTCAAGAATTGATCAACTTGGCTCCTGCTCTTATGTCATATCAGATACCCTCGAATCATTTTGAGTATTGCCCTTACTGTTTTATGCGAACTCCTGCCACAAAGGACCATTATTTTCTTCGCAAATCGTGAGAAACAAATTATGGCCGTGTCCCATTTAACCTGATTCGCTATATGCGTTTGCGTCCCAACTTGCTTGGTGTACTCTAGTTGTTGTGTGATATATGTTGGAAATGAAATATGCAGCTTTCCGGTAAAACATGGTTAGATTAGCACAAATCAATCTCTAGCACAAACGTACAACAACTATGAATTTACTTCGACTTATGCAGGACGGAAAAACTTCCATAGCATTGGTTCTACGACCGTACTACCGTAAAGTAAACTTCTATATTGAAAAATTACTTTACAGTGCTTTTATTACTTACAACAAGGCAGGTATGACTGGTGCACGTGAGATGCTTCATATAGCTCATATAGCTCACAACTCGCGATAACTGCGTAGTCACAAGTACTCTGACCATTGGTAACATAGACAGGAGGTATTTACCGCATAAAGAGTCATCACCTTCTGATGCTTTCAAAAGCGTTGTATCATGTTGTAGCAGAAATAGGCTTCCGTTCATTATCGGCAGTGATACTAATGCTCATTACATCATTTGGAGCAGCGCAGACATCAATCTGAGAGGCTCTGAACGGATAGAATACTTAAGTAGTACAAATCTCCATATGCCGAGTGTAAGAAACCGATCAACTTTTGTGAGGGTTGGGAAAGTGGAGGTTTTAGACACGCTTTGCTTAAATCTACATCTATCTTTATGGAAAACTTGGTAATTAAATTTCATGGACAGGGTAATTTGTGGAGAGATGCCGCACATTTCTAAAAATCGATCCTGCATCAAAATAAACCATTCAATAATTGATGACATCATTTTTATTAATTGCGACAAGTTTCTAAAATACTGTGAAATGGTTTTTGTCATGAAAAAAAAATTCATCAAATTTCCACGAACATTTCACAAAAAAGGTCATTGCGGGAGAGATGCCGCATGTGCGGGTGAGACGCCGCACTGTGGTCACAAACTGAAAAATGGCGAAAAAAAGTATTTTTAGCTCTCGTTGATGTTTTGTGATTAAGTGTCTTCAGCTGAGTTTCATGAAGTTTGATTCCACCTATAAATCGGCTAGCACCTTTACTTTTCCTAAGGGAGTACTACCATTTCTAGAAACATTTTTTTTTATTCAACATTTTAAAAATGTTTTTGCTTTCGTAACCTTGCGAAAAGGTTAATTTTGAGTAACTTAAACAAGGGTACTACACAGAAAAAAATATTTTGTAATTATTAATTTATTTTCATGCACATATTTGGAGCATGAATATAAATGTAAAATTAAGCTCCACCACAAATACACAAAACTTGTCGTGCTTTATTCAACGAGTTTTGCTATAATTTTACACGTTGATTGAAAATTACAGCTTCATTAAACGAGATACCAATGCACTTTAATGCATTTTTAATCCAATATTGCTGTAAAATAAATGACATGTAATATCACACGAACAAAAGTGTAAAATCACATGCTTTTTGATGCTCCCATTGAGTGCATCGAATTCAACTTAATTTTCAATCAAATTTGCGATTCAAGCTTTGTATGTTTACATTCGTATTGATTTACATGTCGTTTAAGGTTCAAGTTACCTTTTTTGAGCATGTGTTAGTTTTGAACGCTGGGTAGTATGAGTAGGAAAAATTGTGTTCAGCTTTGCCACCGGATTATCCATTTAAACTTTTTCAAAACTCCAAAAGAAGAATATCGGCCGATTTATTAGATCACAACGATTCAAATCATACAAAATAGCTGCTGCAAAAACTATCGGTTTCGTTAAATGGTGCTTTTGAAAAAGTGACTGTGATTTTTGTCACACTACCACACCGTGCTCGGGTGCGCAACACAACAGGGCAATGAAAAAACACAGCCACTTTTTCAAAAGCACCATTCACCTAAGCCGATGGTTTTTCCAGCAAGTATTTTGCATGAATTGAATCGTGATGATCTAATAAATCGACTGATATTCTTCTTTTAGAGTTTTGAAAAGGTTTAAATGGATAATCTGGTGACAAACTGAGCACAATTTTTCTTACGCACACTACCAAGCCTTGAGGTAACTTGAGCCTTAAATTTCATTATTTTTTGGTGTGTATTTATCTATATGTTTGTACGAACAATATATATCTATGTGATAGTAGCGGTTCCTTGAAAGCAGCGTTTGGCTGTTTCTCCCAACACTGAATTTATATAACTTAGGTTTGTTCTTGAAAGATTCATTTTGAAAAAGCATCAATTCGTTGAAATTTTCGTTTTTATCCCA
The DNA here is from genome assembly GCF_030247195.1 of Topomyia yanbarensis. Taxonomy (NCBI): domain Eukaryota; kingdom Metazoa; phylum Arthropoda; class Insecta; order Diptera; family Culicidae; genus Topomyia; species Topomyia yanbarensis. The sequence goes on along the minus strand of NC_080671.1, from coordinate 183,114,470 downwards.
AAATTGACATCACTGCAAATCAACGGTTCACGAAAATTAGTGCCTGAAACTTTAAAGAATAAACCGAAGTAACCAATACTTTGATACATATCGCCCGTTTAAATATATAGATAAATAGACTCATAATTCTATATGTCACTGTATTAAGTCCGTTAGTTTGTGGATATACCTTATTAAGAACCTATACCTGACGCAAATGATCATTTAATGACATTCCGAGGTGAAAAAAATACATTTTAACTACGCATCCTCCTCCATCGAGTGCGGCATCCCACCCGCAATTTCCATGCGGCATCTCTCCCAATTGTAGGGGAGAGATGCAGCACGACGACATTGTCCTCTAAAATTATAGATGACCGTGTTCATGATCAGAATGCCTTCTGAAAGGTCCCAGCTATTCAACCAATACATGAATTACCAAAAAAAATCGAACAATTTGAAAAAAAAAAAAGAAATTTTAATGTAGCGCTGAACAATTTTCGTCACTTCATGATGCAACTGGAAGCACATAATCATTAATAAAACTTTCGTAAATTAATAATAAGGATTTTTTTTACATCTCTAGTATTGTAATTCTCCGAAAGAAAATCTCACAATATCATATTACCGTATAAAAGTGACCCCATATAGAGAGTGCGGCATCTCTCCCGAAATTACCCTATTCTCCGACAATTAGTCAACTAGACGACTTGGATGACGTCGTAGATGCGACAAACTCGTTCATAGTAGCATCCCACGAAGAAGCTTGTCCACTTCGTTCTGATAAATCGTCTAGGGGATCCCCCTGGAGGAAGGCTGAGCTTTAAAGTGTGAAGAAGGACATATCCTACTTCACACTTGGATAAGGAGAGTTTGAACCGGCGTCAGTTTGATGACTCCAGAGTTTTCAGCGAGCGAGCCGGTTGGCTAAATCTATGTACTAATTTCTCTAGTCTGAACGAACTTCTTAAAAACTAGAGGCGTTTTGACGGACGAAAAAGATGTTCTCAATTGTCTCTTCGACACACACTTCCAGGTTGTATCGAATCGGAGCTGGACAATATTCACATCTCTCATTCCGGTGTTTCGGACTCGTGGGCGTTAGCACGCACATTGATTACCACTGAATCGGTTAAATGGACAGTCGACAGCTTTGCTCCATACCAATCGCCTGGAAAAAATGGATGCTGGATGCAAAGGGATTTGATATTCTCAAACATTTCTTGAAAAAGATTATGCTTTCCACTTTTGCTACGGTTGTATCCCGAAAGCATGGCGAGAAATAACTGTTAGATTTATTTCCAAAGGGGGGCGCTCAAGCTATGAAGAAGCCAAGAGTTTTAGGCCTATCAGCTTATGTTCTTTTCTTCTAAAAGGTTTGGAACGGATAATCCATCATTAGGAACGTTAGTTTAGTTGAATATCCACTGCACCAAATGCAACTTTTATATCAGTGTGGGAAATCTACGATCACTCTGCTCCACTGGGTGTATTCCTAGATATAGAAGATGCTTTTGACAATGCGTCCTTCCTGTTCTATTCTGGAAGCGACGCGCGGTCATGGGATATCTGCATGTTTCTTGGGTTGGATAAACGCAATGCTTAGTAACCGCATTCTTTACTCTTCACTGCGACAGGCTAAGATACGGAAGTTGAGTATTTGCGGTTGTCCTCAGGGTGGCGTTCTGTCACCTTTGTTATGGAACTTGGTTGCCGACGGTTTGTTGAAGAAACTCAATGAGCTTGGATTGCCAACCTACGGGTTTGCTGATCATTACGAAATACTAATTACTGGATTTTGCATCGGAGCAATCGCCGACGCCGGCGGTAAAACATGATGATGAGTTATGTTCTATAAATGACCATGCGGTAGACTTGGGTACAACGCCCAACTCATACTTAGCAGAAGGCAAAGAATTCATCACATTTCTTTTCGATCATGTTCATATGAGCCTGCCTAGTTCTAGTTTTCCGTTCTAAGTTTATAACTGATTCACTCTAGAACACCTATCCGTCTTTCAATTTCATTGCTTTTGTTTCTCTTAGTCTTAAATTTGCTTAAAATGGCCAAAAAAATCGATAAAGCATTAAGAGCTGCCGAACAGTGGTGTCGATAAGTTGAATTATCAGATAAGTTAAATTATCGTGTACGATGGATTTACGAGCACACAGACTGGGACGCTTTCGAGAACCATTTTGTGGAACATTTTGATCGACAGAATAGTTCCACACCGGATCAATTAACCGAACTCATGAAGCATGGTGCGGAACCGAGTATCACCCGGGCCTGCGTTTCATTAGTGGAATTCCAAGGTGGCATTGATAATCAAAGAACGACGTAAGGCGCTTCGATTTCTACCGAATACCGTCGTCTTCGAAACCTTGATAGGAAAGTAATCAATGACGCAAAAGCAGCAAGCTGGTCTGAATTCATTGGGGGTATTAGCTCCGATTCATCGACAGCTGAAAGCTGGAGAAGACTCAACACACTAAGCGGTAAAAGACGGTAAGTCGACTACTCTCTAACAATCAATGGTAACGCAATAACCGAACCTACCCTCCTCGCTGACGAAATCGGCCGATAGTTCGCTCGCCTGTCGGCCGACGAATACCTCCATGTTAGCTTTCTCAGGCGAAGAAGTACGCTGGAAGCAACACCGACAACCTTCTCACCAGATCCGAGCAAGGAGTACAACAAACCCTTTTCAGGAATCCAATTCACAAACGCGCTCAACACCGGACGAAGCAAATCAGTTGACCTGGATAATATAGGCTACCCAATATTGAATAATTTACACCACATGAGGGTAAACGAGCGCTGCTAGATAGTTTTAACACAGCAAGGGAAGGTAGGCCCTTCCCTAACTCCTGGCGTATTGCTTTAAACGTTCCTATTCCCAATAAGTGTCAAGGAACTAGAGCACCGAGTGGTTTTAGATACATCAACCTACTCTCATGCACAGGGAAAGTAATGGAAAAGATGGTGAACAAACGCCTCACCGAACTTCTGGAGGTAAACAATCGTCCAGACCACCGCCAGTTCGCGTGTCGGAAGGGTCTTGGTACGGGAACCTATTTGGGCGCTTTCCGGGAGATTGTCAGTCAGGCGGTAAATAACGGACTTCACAGTGACATAGCCATCCTTGATCTCGCGAAGACCTACAACAGTGTGTGGCGTGAGGGTGCACTTCAGCAGCTGCACCGTTGCACAGTGGTCCCCCATAGGCCAATAACACCAAAAAAAAATATTTCGTCAAACGCATGTTTTTATCTTGCGATTACATCGTTTACATAAACTGGTTTTCTTATTATATATAAGAATGCATAGGGTGGTTCGTTATTTACTAATTATGTAAATAATATCGATAATCGACTGCTCGCCAGAATAATGTTTTTGTCGATCTGTTATTTTTAATATTCATATTTTTTCCAGACAACACTACTATTAGCTGTGTATTGAATTATAAAATTCAGTTTCTGGAGTATAAGAAGAGACTAGAAAAATGGGTTTATTTGTATATGTAATAGAAAAATTAGCCTTAAAATTTCAATAAGACTTTAACTAACTTTGTCCCTCGATATCCTTCCCGAACTTCTTTTCAAAATGGTATTTAGGCTGTCCAGTTTCACTTAAACTAGGATTCAGCTGCGCATCTCTGCGCCCAGACTGCCTAGAGAATCTAAGATGTTGTATATGTTTAACGGGATAATGCAAGCCAAAAAACTTTATATCACATTGTCAAATTATATTACGTTAATAATTACTATTGATATCGAAACTATATAGCTTAATATTTATTTTCCCAAAATTTCTTATCAATCGAATCATTAAAACTTGAGTTATATTAATTTATTTGACATTTTTCTTTGAAATACATGTCGTTACGGAATATTCAATGTACGAGGCTAATGTCTCACTCCACCTCGTATTACAACTACGTTCTCAAGTGCGTTAAAAACCCAATGTGATTAATATTTCCGAATAAACTTGAAATCATAAACTATTTCTCGTTTCTCCATTTTAAAATAGCTGGTACGCTAACGGAGGTTTTTTTATTATGGGATATTTTTTATGGTAGGAAAACACATTTTTATTGACGAAAACCATAATTTTAAAGGTAAAAATACATGACCCAAATTTACTATAGAAATTCACTTTTGTATCAAAATTTGCATTGAGTAGATTTATGACCGCCTCCCTTAAGGAATGGAACCACTGTGCGTTGAGGAGTGCGAGTGAATCTCGGTCACTTCATCAAGGAATATTTGTGTTACAGAAAATTTCGAGTCGTCGTAGGAGAATGCCAATCGAATCTCTTTACTGAAGCCAACCGGGTTCCTCAAGGATCGGTACATGTTGTAAGCCTTTTCCTCGTGATTATAAACACGCTTTTCGCTGCTCTTCCAAATGGTGTATACATTTGCGTGTATGCCGATGACGTAGTGCTCGTCGTTACCGGAAAGACGACCGGCAAAATTAGAATCAAACTGCAAGCGACTGTCAACGCAGTCGGCCGTTGGGCAGACCATGGTGCAGTACGATCGGCCTCAAATCTGCTACCAAGCACTCCTATAGATGGGCAGTGGCGGCGACCGTTTTTCGAAGGGCCTTAACTTCCTCGACAGAACATCGGCGACGACGGTGTAATCCAACAACTGACCGACGAACTCTACCACAGTTTCACCGGATCGCAGTTACCAAAACTGGCACGTATTCACAGAACTAGTCCCGGGCCCGGACGGATTGAGGCCCGAATTTGGATAGTAGTCTGTCCAGATCAATTAGACTGGGGGCCCCCGGCGAATCACGACATCCATTGGCCATCGAGAAAAACTGTGACCTACTCATCCCGATATGCTGGGTTCCTGGTCACTGTGGGATCAAAGGGAACAAGAAAGCCGACCAACTCGCTACCCTCGGTCGAAGAGTGCGAGTCTTTCTTACAAGAGAGGAGCCGTCAGCTGACAATAAAGGCTTTTGTGAAGGAGGCTATCGATCATTTTGTGAACCAGTGGAGGAGTCAGTCGGGCCACACTCAAAAAGTTAAAGGCTCGATCGCAAAATGAGCAGATCGCATTAGTAGAACCAAGCAGAAAGTACTTTACCGACTTTGGGTGGGTCATACATGGGTTACACACGCTCACACCGTCTTCTGTATTGACCCACCAGTATGCGCGACGTGCGACATTAGAGCCACATTAGAACACGTTCTGTTTAACTGCCGTGAACTAGAGGATCTCCGTCAGAAGCGTACTCTACCCAATTCCATTCGGGATACCCTACCCAACGACCCAGCCGAAGAAGAGATACTGATAGCTATTCTCAAAGAAGCTGATTTATTTGACTCAATCTGAAGCAATTCAAAAACACACCAGACCTCCACCTCATTTTCGTCGGATGCAGAAGGAATTAGAGGGATTTTCAAGGAGAACAAACCAACTGCATTACAATTTATTAAGATTAAAAACAAAATCTAATCAATACCTTTTCCTTATACAGCGAATGACCTGCTAGGATAAAGCCGCTAAATAAATAAATGAATAAATAAATAAATAAAACAATAAATAAATAAATAAATAAATAAATAAATAAATAAATAAATAAATAAATAAATAAATAAATAAATAAATAAATAAATAAATAAATAAATAAATAAATAAATAAATAAATAAATAAATAAATAAATAAATAAATAAATAAATAAATAAATAAATAAATAAAGAAATTCATACCAGCCCGGGGACAACTTGACAGCTCCTACATACGGAACTCAAAAGCAAATGTTGTGGCGATTTGGTGATGTCATAGCGGCTCGAATGGAACAAAACTTAAAAAATTCGTATTTCATTTATTATTTTCTATATCTGTAAAAAATAAACAATTAAAAGATTTCTATCACCAAATTTATGTCGCTGTTCAAATTAGAAACTGTTCTCGTTTCACCATACCTAAACAGAAACATAGATTCCATTTTGGATCTAAAAATCAACAAAAAAACAAAAAAATAGAAATCGATACAAGATAGATACATAAGAAGACAATGGCTTGCAAAATCGATACACTTCCACTTATATTGGAATTTTCGAAATTCTTCGGGATCGAACCAACATTTCCCCAGACATGAAATCCTCCGGTAGAAGCCGTTCCATTGTGGTTCTGTCAGGCTGGAGCCGAGTAAAATGCGAAAAGAATTTTGGAGGGATCCGTACCAAAACCATCGCAAAATCTTCCGAACAGAATTATTGCAAAAGTCGAACAAAACTCTGGCAAGAGTCGAACATAATTGTACATTCCTGGCAGTATTTTTGCTAAAACCGGGCTCTACTGGTTTCCTGCCAGAATTCTGGTAAAAGCGCACACATTCTATCCAAAACCAATTTTGCTAACTTTGTAGAAAATGCGACATATTTCGTTTATATAATATAAAAACTAGAATTCTTGACGTTCTTAATTGATTTGTTAGTCATGGTGATTTGCTTTCATTGGCCAAAATGTTTTTCATTTATATTTCTCGAGGAAAAAGCACCAATGATTTACCGATTACACACTTCACACAACAAGAAAACCAAAAAAAACGCAATTAGGAAGGAAGAGAGCCGGGTGCTAAAAACAACGACTTCCAGCTAAATTTATAATAAGATTTATGTAACTTTGCTGACAGTTTCCAGTCCACATTTTGGAATACGCTTTTTTCTAAATATTGTTCTAGCTACACTGAAGGCGTTCATAACACACGTATCGAAACACGCTTTTCTCTTGAAACTAT